>NC_080671.1:183407724-183615724 GCF_030247195.1 Topomyia yanbarensis | reverse complement strand
CCATCTCACCAGACGTAAAGCATTAAATTCAGTAAATTGGTTTGGGAATGCATTCAATTCCCATAGCAGGTGGATCTTTTCTGGGTACCTGGGCACTGTGGAACTATCAAAATTATTCCTAGGCAATTTGTGGGGTCTCAGAATGCACCGTAAAAACGGAATTGAAGAACTGACGAAATTCAATTATAGATGACATTTCGAAAAATAATAATTCTGCCCGACAACTTAAAAGATTTATCTCCCAAATAAAATAATAACTCAACGACTGCTTAGTATGCCGAAAAATGTTTAGGGCACTGCCCGAGTAAATAGTAGCTTAAGCAGCTAGACAAAATAGAAGATGATGCCTGAAGCTTCTGCAACCTAGATAAGGAGAACTCAGAACATTTATTGTGTAACTGTGTAGCACGTTTACACAAAAGGGGCAAATTCTTCGAAAGGGGGATACTTACAACACTTATGGACGATTGCACCCAGTAAGGCAATAAAGTTTATACGTTCTATAATACCTTACTGGGACCATGCCTATAGTCAGGAAATCAATCATATTCATAGACATACAACATCCTGATGTAGCACACAATAGAAAGAGGCCTGCCACAATAGATCTAAACATTAGTCGCAGTGGAATATGTATCCAACAGGAAAAAAAGACTGTTCTTATTCTTATAACTGACATGTTCGATATATGCAGATTACATTACTACACATACCATCGCTGAATTTTCTATTCGACTCAATTTTTTTTGTGACGCATTACTTGATCATGCATTTTTATCTTTTTGAAAACTCCTAGAGCAATTAGTAGACGTGGCATCAAAAATGAACATTAATCCTTACGTTCGTTTTGCTGCACATTGCAGAATCGGAATGGATCTCCGTTGTAGCCCGCAATACACGTGCACGTTGGTAAATGATTGACGACTTGACAATCCGCATTCTGTCCACACGTTCCTGGACATGGATCTTGGCATTTGTTCCGCACACAGGCGCGATTCGAAGGGCAGTCTGAGTTCAGAACACACTCTGGTCGACATCCCTCGTACGGGTTTCCCAAATGGTCTTCCATACAGGTACAGGAACCGGCACCATTTTGTTCTCTACAGATGGCGTTGGACCCACACGGACTTGGCATGCACGGAGATGATGGTTCCCTTGGAACATCTTGTTGCACTGGTACGCACTGACTAAACGGATCACCGGTGAAACCGACGGAGCAGATGCACATTGGCGTGTGACTAACGACTCGGCACTCAGCATTTGTTCCGCACGCACCGGTACAGGGATCTTGGCATTTCTGTCTGATACATGCCCGATTACTAGCGCACTCTGAATTACTGACGCATTCTGGTCGACAGTTCGGAGGCGCTCCAACCATATTTTCAATGCAAGTGCACGAGGGAGAATCACCCACTGGCCGACAAATTGCATTGGGACCACAAGGCGAGGGTTGGCAGGGATTGGATGGGGTCATTTGAACAGGTGTTTCGACTGAAAGAAATGATTAGGGGATAAGAAATGATTTGCTCTTTTCAGTACTAAAAGTCGACATACTTATGGGTTGGCAACGTGAAAAAGGATCACCAGTATAACGTTCCGGACAGCTGCAGATAGGGTTATGATTCACGACCGAGCATCTAGCTGCGATGCCGCATGTTCCAGGACATGGATCCCGGCATTTTTGATTATTACAGGCTTGATTTTGAGGACACTCCGAGCTAACCACACATTCTGGTCTACACGTAGGTGGGCTTCCGATGAACCCTGGTACACAAGAGCATACTGCCTGTCCATTGATTTCACGACACTGACTATTAGGTCCGCATGGAGTAGGGTTGCATGGATTTGTCTCCATAGGAGTTTGTTGAGGTCTACATTGTACAAATGCGTTTCCTTGTCTACCAGCAGGACAGCTGCACATTGGTATGTGGTTAATAACTTCGCATATCGCGTCCTGTCCGCAGGTTCCAGGGCAAGGATCGACACATTTACTTCTAATACAGGCCTTATCTCGTGGACAATCAGAATTCAGTACGCACTCTGGTCTACAACCTTGATACGGATCTCCTTGGTATTCCGGTAGGCACGAGCAGATTCCATTACTACATTGCGCATTTGGTCCACAAGGTGACGGATTGCACGGATCATCATTGACCGGTTCTCTCGGTGGAAGCGGCTCAGGATAACAATTTGTAAATGGATCTCCAGTGTAACCGGGCTCGCAAGTACAAATTGGTGTATGATTGATCACACTGCATCGTGCCCCAATACCGCACGATCCCGGACAAGGATCTCGGCATTTTTCATTCATACAAGCTTGATTACTTGGACATTCTGCGTTTATCGAACATTCTGGTCTACAATTGGGTGGAGATCCGAGGTAGTTGGTTAGACACGAACAGGAGGGTGCACCGTTGAAGTTTCTACACTGAGAATTGGGACCACAAGGCGAAGGAGCGCATGGATCTCGGGTAATGATTTGAGTGTCTTGTGGGGGAGCTGAGTAGAAAAATGTATGAGTTTTGGTTGGATCGAGTTACGTTTACTAATTTAGTCTTACGTGGATTTGGATAGCATCGTGTGAATGGATCTCCAGTGTATCCCGATTGACAAGAGCAGATGGGACTATGACTTTTAACGTTACATCGAGCATTGGTACCGCATGTTCCTGGGCATGGATCGACACATTTCTGATTGACACACGCTTTATCCAACGAACATTCTGAACTTGAAACACATTCAGGACGACATCCAGGAGGCGACCCAATATACGTGGGAAGGCATGAACAAACAGCTTGGCCATTGATCTCACGACATTGACTGTTAGGACCGCAAGGAGTAGGTTGGCATGGATTTTTGTAGATCGGCTCCGCTGTAGAAGAATGAAATAGTGGATAAGAGCATAGCGTTTTGATATATGGCAGAAGCGGTAAGCAGATATTTCTCCAAAATATAATTAATCGAAATTTGGTATTAAGAAATTGTAAACAGGTATCTCAAAAAATTTCAATCGAATAAAACGACGCTAAAGCGGAGCAAGCATATGAGTAGTTTGATAGATCGTACAATTAACTTCTCATATTCAGAACAGGCACAGCAAAGCATTCGTACTAAATAAAATGTCTTACGTTCTCTCTGTTGAATATTGCAAAATCGGAACGGATCGCCTTCATAACCGGTGGAGCAAGTGCATGACGGCAAGTGATTAACGACTTGGCATTCCGCATTTTGTCCACATGTTCCGGGGCACGGATCTTGACATTTGTTGCGAGTACATGCCCGGTTTGATGGACAATCCGAGTTCAAAACACATTCTGGTCGGCAACCTTCGTAAGGATTACCGAAGTGATCCTCTACGCATGAGCAGGATCCGGCGCCGTTTTGCTGTTTACAAACAGCATTTGCTCCGCATGGACTTGGAGTACACGGTGAAATTGGTTCTCTTTCTATATCTTGTTGCGCTATGGAGCATTGTGTGAATGGATCGCCTGTGAATCCGGTAGAGCAAATGCACATGGGAGTGTGACTGACCACTCTACATTCGGCATTGGTGCCACAGGCGCCAATGCAAGGGTTTTGACATTTCTGATGAATACATGCAAGGCTATTTGTGCAATCTGAATTACTGATACATTCCGGACGACAATTCGGGGGTGCACCAGTCATGCCATCTACACAAGTACACGATGGTGAATCATTCACAGGTCGACATTGAGCATTAGGTCCACAGGGAGAAGGTTGGCATGGGTTAACCGGGTTCATTTGAATAGGTTGTGTGACTGAAATTATGAGATATGAGATGTTACTAGAGAATGAGATGATGGCAATTTGCTAAGTTTGTCTTACTGATGAGCTGACAACGGACGAATGGATCACCAGTGTAGCGTTCTGGACAGACACAAATGGGATTATGATTCACGACTGAACATAAAGCGCCCACGCCACATGTTCCTAGGCAGGGATCTCTACATTTTTGATTGTTACAAGCCTGTTTCTGCGGGCATTCCGAGCTGGTGACACATTCTGGTCTACAAGTTGGGGGACTCCCGATGAACCCTGGTACACAAGAGCATACCGCCTGCGCATTGATTTCACGACATTGACTGTTCGGTCCGCATGGTGATGGATTACATGGATTCGTTTCCACTGGTGTCTGCTGCGGCCTGCATATTATGAATGCGTTACCTGTCATTCCATTTGGACAACTGCACATGGGTATGTGATTAATAACTTCGCATATCGCTTCCTGTCCACAGGTTCCAGGACAGGGATCAACGCATTTACTCCGAATACAAGCTTTATCTCGAGAGCAATCAGAATTGAGTACGCATTCTGGTCTACATCCTTGATATGGATCTCCTTGGTATTCTAGTAGACAGGAGCAGACACCATTGCTACACTGAGCGTTCGGTCCACAAGGCGATGGATTGCATGGATCATCGTTGACTGGTGCTTTCGGTGGAGGCGATTCGGGGTAACAATTTGTAAATGGATCTCCAGTGTAACCGGGTTCGCAAGTACAAATCGGTGTGTGATTGATCACGTTACATCTGGCACCAATACCACATGATCCTGGGCACGGATCACGGCATCTCTCATTCATACATGCCTGGTTACTGGGACACTCAGCATTGATTGAACATTCTGGTCTACAGTTGGGAGGCATTCCTATATAGTTGACTAGACATGAGCACGAAGGAATTCCGTTGGTATTTCGACACTGGGAATTGGGGCCGCATGGCGAAGGAATGCAAGGATCTCGGGCAATGATTTGAGTGTCTTGTGTGGGAGCTATATGAGAAAATGTATATGAGATTGGGCTTGACTTGTAAACGTGTGTGCGTTTTCTTACGTTGGTTAGGATAACACCGAGTGAATGGATCTCCAGTGTATCCAGATTGACAGGAACAGATGGGGCTATGGTTTTTAACGTTACAATGTGCATTGGTTCCGCAGGTTCCTGGACACGGATCGATACATTTCTGATTGTCACACGCTTTATCTAAAGAACACTCCGAACTAGTGACACATTCAGGTCGACATCCTGGAGGGGATCCGATGTATGTCGGAAGACATGAACACACAGCTTGACCATTGATCTCCCGACATTGACTGTTCGAACCGCATGGGCTTGGTTGGCAAGGATTCACGAATTCGTTGATGGCTATGAGATGAATAGCGTACATAATACATTCATTAGAATTGATTTTGAAAGAGTTGTACAAAAAACCGCTCTTTGGATGTAGTTATACAAATTTTCTTTAAAATTGAAAGATGTAAAACTCTACCAAAATATTAGAAAATTTTATGAAGAGAAACAAATTATAAGATTGGTGCTTAGTGCTAATCTTTTCTAGGTACTGCTAGCGCTCAATCATATATTCAAAAAAGTGCAATCTGATAGTCACTGTCTGAATGGTACCTCAAGTTGGGGTTTCAAATTTAGTGCTTACGTTCTTTTTGTTGCAGGCTACAGAATCGGAACGGATCTCCCTCATATCTTTCAAAGCACGTACAAGATGGCAAATGATTAACGACTTCGCAATTTGCGTTCTGTCCACACGTTCCTGGACATGGATCTTGGCATTTGTTTCGTATACATGCGCGGTTAGAAGGACAATCGGAGTTCAGAACACATTCTGGTCGACATCCCTCGTACGGGTTTCCGAGGTGATCTTCCATGCAAGTACAGGATCCCGCTCCATTTTGTTCCCTACAGATGGCGTTGGCTCCACAGGGACTTGGCGTGCATGGAGATGATGGTTCCCTTGGAACATCTTGTTGTACAGGTGTACACTGACTAAATGGATCACCAGTGAATCCGACGGAGCATATACACATTGGAGTGTGACTAACGACTCGGCACTCAGCATTTGATCCACATGCACCAGTGCAAGGATCTTGGCATTTTTGTCTGATACATGCACGATTACTTGCACACTCTGAATTACTGACGCATTCTGGTCGGCAATTCGGAGGTGCTCCAATCATAGTATCTATACACGTGCACGAGGGAGAATCACCAATTGGACGACAAACTGCATTAGGACCACACGGTGAGGGCTGGCAAGGATTGAGTGGAGTCATTTGAACAGGTGTTTCGACTGAAAGAAATTAATATGCAATGATTGCCTCAAAAAGTGTTCCAAACACGACATACTTATAGATTGACAACGTGAGAAAGGATCGCCAGTATAACGTTCTGGGCAGCTGCAGATTGGGTTATGATTCATGACCGAGCACCTAGCTCCGATGCCGCATGTACCAGGACATGGATCTCTACACTTTTGATTGTTACAGGCTTGATTTTGGGGGCACTCTGAGCTAACAACACACTCTGGTCTACAAGTAGGTGGGCTTCCGATGAACCCTGGTACACATGAGCATACCGCCTGTCCATTGATTTCACGACACTGACTATTAGGTCCGCATGGAGTAGGGTTGCATGGATTTGTCTCCATAGGAGTTTGTTGAGGTCTACATTGTACAAATGCGTTTCCTTGTCTACCAGCAGGACAGCTGCACATTGGTATGTGGTTAATAACTTCGCATATCGCGTCCTGTCCGCAGGTTCCAGGGCAAGGATCGACACATTTGCTTCTAATACAGGCCTTATCTCGTGGACAATCAGAATTCAGCACGCACTCTGGTCTACAACCTTGATATGGATCTCCTTGGTATTCCGGTAGACACGAACAAATTCCATTACTACATTGCGCGTTTGGTCCACAAGGTGACGGATTGCATGGATCATCATTGACCGGTTCTCGCGGCGGAGGTGGCTCAGGATAGCAATTCGAAAAGGGATCTCCAGTGTAACCGGGCTCGCAAGTACAAATTGGTGTATGATTGATCACACTGCATCGTGCCCCAATACCACACGATCCTGGACACGGATCTCGGCATTTTTCATTCATACAAGCTTGATTACTTGGACATTCTGCATTTATCGAACATTCTGGTCTACAATTGGGTGGAGATCCGAGGTAGTTCGATAGACACGAGCAGGAGGGTACACCGTTGATGTTTCTACACTGAGAATTGGGACCGCATGGTAAAGGAACGCATGGATCTCGGGTAATGATTTGAGTGTCTTGTGGGGGAGCTGGTTAAAAAAGGTGCATGAGTTTAGAATGAAACAAACTGTGATGAGTAATGAATCTTACGTGGATTTGGATAGCATCGAGTGAAGGGATCTCCTGTGTATCCCGATTGGCAAGAGCAGATGGGACTATGATTTTTAATGTTACATCGAGCATTAGTTCCGCATGTACCCGGACATGGATCGACACATTTTTGATTGATGCAGGCTCTGTCCAAAGAGCATTCTGAACTAGTGACACATTCAGGACGACAACTAGGAGGTGATCCGATGTATGTTGGAAGACATGAGCACACTGCTTGGCCATTGATCTCTCGACACTGACTGTTTGGACCACAAGGGCTGGGTTGACAGGGATTTACGTATTCGTGAATGGCTGCGAGAGGAATATTTTTATGATAACAATAATAATCGCAATGAAGGAAGCAAAGCTCTGATATCTAAGACAAAAAATTTTCATGTCAGTATACTCTTGCAAGCTAAAATTTACGAACCTCGGTATCATCTTATATAGTTTTTCGGAATTTTGCTGGTAAGTTTAAGACTAAAGTGAACGCTACTATTGTAAATCGTCGTCAATATAGTCTTCTGGTTACTAGCAAAATTCTCAAAGACTGAAGCTTTTAGGATTTCTCTCGGCACCAAAGATATGGAGAGATATCATGAGACTGACAAATGTTAAGATGCGGTTGATAGCTTTCAAATTAATATTTGTGTTAGTATAAAATATAAAATGGCTAAAAATTAGATCGTTTTGATAGAAACTAGAACAATAATGTTTTCATAAGCAAAATAGTCGTAATTATGCAGCTAAATGTAAATAAATTAAAAAAATTCAAGACGCTTGTTGACGAACTTTGCCGTAATGGTGACTGAAGCAAATTAGAACTAAACCTATTCCCCTCGTACAACCCATCCGAAAAACGGTTCGGAATTGCTGGTTTCCATCGAAATTTCGGCTCACTCGGAATCGGTTTTGTCACTAAGCCGGAGCTCCGACAGAAGCAAGCCGAAATTCCGGCTCATTTTTCGATTGGCTTGACTGGGCCGATCGTTTAATAAGGGTATGGGAATCTGTGTCGTGAATACATTTTACCATTGAACAGCGTTATGAATATTCAAGAATCAAAGACTTTATATATAGTAAAATTCCAACATGTGTCAACATTGTTACCGTGGTTAACCAAAATCTCCCCTTCAACTCTTGGTAACGATGGTGTCGTCATTACCAGCTATGTGTTATCTCTGTTCGCTACGTGTTAGGATCTTTTTCTTTTATAAATAAACTCTTGAGTAACATATGATCAGGGCGTAAGAGTCTACTGTCGAAATACACCTTTTTTGTTAAGTTTTGCGTTTCTCATATAAAGAAAGGCTATGCAATCACTGTAAAAATCGACTTTTTAACGGAGGCCCGGAGGGCCGAGTGTCATACACCATTCGATTCAGTTCGTCGAGATCGGCAAATGTCTGTGTGTGTGTATGTATGTGTGTGTGTGTGTATGTGTGTGTGTCATTTAAACTCACACAATTTTCTCAGAGATGGCTGAACCGATTTTCGTTAGTTTCATATGAAAGGTATAACGCTCCCATAAGCTGCTATTGAATTTTTAGTTGATCCGACTTCCGGTTCCGGAGTTACGGGTTGAAGAGTGCGGTCACACAGCAAATTCCCATATAAACTGGTACCACCATGATGTTCAAATTATGTAAAACATATTAAAATTTATGTAACATTACTCTAGTTTGCGGGTCTGGATCACTAATGATCAATCAAAGCAGCTTTGACCACATTGGCCACCTATGACAGTTCATGACGCCCCCGGGGAACCCGCCAAGTTCCTAAGCTAATATCACACCCACTCCCCAACGAATTCTCTACCGATTTTTACAAACTTGATTTCAAATGAAAGATACAGTAATACCATTGACTGCTGCTGAATTTCATTCTGTTCTGACTCTTGCTTCCGGAGTTACAGGGGTGTTAGTAAGGATACACTGGAATTTCCCATATAAATCGGTACAATCTTAATACCTCAGAGGCTAAAAACTATTGAAATGGTCACCAAATTACTTCTAATCGCAGATCTAGATCACTGATTGCCAATCAAACATTCTTTGAATATATTGTCCACTATCGACGATTCCGGAAGTCCGGAATTCCGAGCATGTTCCACAAATAAAGTCACATCTGTTCTTCGGTGATGACTGAACCGATTTTCTCAAACCAAGTCTCAAATGGAAGGCAAAATATGCAGCTGAGTATTGCATCAGAGCCACACCGCCCCCCCCCCCCCCCGCCTTGCCCTTACATCTCCCTCCTTCATCACTACCGTCCCCTTGGACCACCCTCACGCCCGCATTTCCTTCATCCACCCCGTATACCAAAATAAAATGAAGGATTTCTGACGCATCCTCCACTCCCACTCTACTAAACCCCCATTCCCTCCACTTTTAAACCCATTCCACCAACATTTCAAAATATAATCACATGAAGATAACATTGAACTCATGCTGATTAAGCTAATTAAATACTATTCTTTTGCCTTTCTCATATAGAAAGGTTACGCAATTGCTCCAAAAACCGACTTTCTAACCGAGCCCCGGAGGGCCGAGTCTCATATAACATTCGACTCAGTTCGCCGAGATCGCAAAATATCTGTGTGTATGTATGTGTGTATGTATGTATGTATGTATGTATGTATTAGGGTGGGGCAAAATGATTGTTTTTTCAGCACAGCACTTTTTTGGTTCCTTTTGGGGTCCCAAACAACTGTGCAAAATTTGGGGTCGATTGGTGTTGACCCGACGTAGCGCATTGCGTTTGAAATTTGTATGGAGATTAGTATGGGAAAACCTACATTTTTGCATTTTTAATTCCATGGACTACAATTCTTCCTGTAGTATGCCAACAAATAGATAGAAGTATAGTCCAGGATATGCTGAACAACTTTGCCGAAGGATGTATGGTGTTAGAATGTCTCTAAGCCAAGTTATAGCTGTTCAAAGTTCAATACATCGAATTAAATGCCAAAAATCATTTTTATTGCCAACACTGCGGGTGTACCAATGGAATTTCATATAGAATTCCAAAATAACATTATATATTTTAGATTTACCACATTGGTATGTTTGGATGAATTATTCAAAAGCCTTAGCTCAATTTCATGAGCGTAGGTAGTTTAGCAATAGGGCGTAGTGAGGAGTGAGGAGGGGGGGGGGGGGTACTTTAATATGTAGAAATTCGAACTGAAATGTTGTCGAGTTGGAATGTTCAGACGAATTATTTCAAAACATTTACACATTGTCCTACGCATAATAGTAACGATGAAATAAAACATACTGTATCCCTTTGCCTTGACTTTTATCAATAGAAGTTATGTTACAAACTGAATCAACTGATGTTGAGTTGATGTGTCAGGAGATTATATTTCGGTATAATATGCATGATTTGATAGCATGCTCATTTCTATGCTGTTCGATCACGAGGCGTGAAGCTAATTTCTGGATTTCAACATGAAATCCACCAGATCCCTACATCAATTTTTGCTTCAGGTGATCGAACAGCATCGAAATGAGCATCCCATCAAATCATAGTGCGTATTAAACTGAAATATATTCAATGCAATCCTCTGACATATCAACTGGACATCAGTTGATTCAGTCTGTAATGTAACTTCTATTGATAAGAGTCAAGGCAAAAGGATGCAGTATGTTTTATTTCATCGTTACTATTATGCGTAGGACAATGTGTAAATGTTTTGAAATAATTTGTCTGAACATTCCCACTCGACAACATTCCAGTTCAAATTTCTACATATTAAAGTCCCCCCCCCCCTCCCCTCTCACCCCTCACTACGCCCTATTGCTCAACTACCTGCGCTCATGAAATTGAGCTAAGGCTTTTGAATAATTCATCCAAACATTCCAATGTGGTAAATATAAAATATATAATGTTATTTTGGAATGCTATATGAAATACCATTGGTACACCCGAAGTGTTGGCAATAACACTGATTTTTGGCATTTAATTCGATGTATCGAACTTTGAACAGCTATAACTTGGCTTAGAGACATTCTAGCACCATACATACCATCCTTCGGCAAAGTTGTTCAGCATATCCTGGACTATACTTCTATCTATTTGTTGGCATACTACAGGAAGAATTGTAGTCCATGGAATTAAAAATGCAAAAATGTAGGTTTTCCCATACTAATCTCCATACAAATTTCAAACGCAATGCGCCACGCCGGGTCAACACCAATCGACCCCAAATTTTGCACAGTTGTTTAGGACCCCAAAAGGTACCAAAAAAGTGCTGTGCTCGGTTGATGTGGCTATGATTACGTTTTTCCATATAACAACGCCCCACCCTAGTATGTATGTATGTATGTATGTATGTATGTATGTATGTATGTATGTATGTATGTATGTATGTATGTATGTATGTATGTATGTATGTATGTATGTATGTATGTATGTATGTATGTATGTATGTATGTATGTATGTATGTATGTATGTATGTATGTATGTATGTATGTATGTATGTATGTATGTATGTATGTATGTATGTATGTATGTATGTATGTATGTATGTATGTATGTATGTATGTATGTATGTATGTATGTATGTATGTATGTATGTATGTATGTATGTATGTGTGTATGTGCGGATTTGTTAACAAAATGTCCACATCGGTTTTTTGGAGATGGCTGAACCGATTTTTACAAACTAAGATTCAAATGAAAGGTATACTATTCCCATAGGTTGCTATTGCATTTGATTTTCAACCGACATCTTGTCCCGGATTACGAGTTGAAGAGTATGGTTACAAAACAAAATTTGTTGATTTGTCCACATCGGTTTCTCGGAATTTTCTGAACCGATTTTGACAAACTTGATTTTAAATGGAAGGTCCATCAGCTGCTGTTGAATTTTGTGCGGATCCGAGTTCTGGTTCCTGAATTACAGGAGGATACGTACGATCACGCATTAAATCTCGATTCTAACGAATTCTGCGATGAATGTAAAAGGTGAAATTTTTGCCTTTCTCAATAGAAAGGTATTGCAATTGCTCTGAAAACCGACTTTTTAACGGAGGCCCGGAGGGCCGAGTGACATATACCATTCGATTCAGTTCGTCGAGTTCGGCAAATGTCTGTGTGTGTATGTATGTATGTGTGTGTATGTGCGTATGTGTGTGTGTATGTTACCAAAAATGTCACTCATTTTTCTCAGAGATGGCTGAACCGATTTTGACAAACTTAGTCTCAAATGAAAGGTGTAACGTTCCCGAAGGCTGCTATTGAATTTCTAATGGTTCCGACTTCCGGTTCCGGAATTACAGGGTGATGAGTACGAACACGCAGAAAATGTCGATTTTAATAAATTCTGCAATGAATGCATAGAGGTGAAATTTTTTCAAAAATATGACCACAGCTGCTTCGATTTGTAGTATTAGGTCACTAACATCCATTCAAAGTCTATTTGGCCACATTGGCCACCATCATCGGTTCAGGAAGCCCCGGCGGAAGTATCTAAATTCAGAATAACCGATGTGACTGGTTTCTCGGAGATGGCTAGACCGATTCGACTAAACTTGGCCTAAAATGAAAAGTATTGCGTCCCCGTAAATGGCTATTTAATTTCATCCCGATCCGACTTCCGGTTCCGGAGTTATAGGTTGTGGCGTGCGATCACATAGCAAATTGTGATTCAAACCGATACTCCGATGAAAGCAAAAAAGGTAAAAATTTCGCTAAAATGTCTCTCAAACAACTTAAATTTGCTGTTCTAGGTCACCGACGGCCAACCAAACTTTCGTTGACTACATTGACCACCATAGACGGTTCCGGAAGTGCCCGGGAAAAGCGGCCATCTTTCAAAATTTACGAACTCACATCAGTTTCCCGGAAATGGTTGGGCCGATTTTCACAAACTTAGTCCCAAATGACAGCTATAATATCCCCACAGATGTTTATAAAATTTCGTACGGATCGCTTATATGGGGCCGGAAATATAGACTAAATCGTCCGGTCATATATGAAATTCCCATATAAACCAGAACTCAAATTTTTTTTCAAAGGGGGGACCCCATGAAATTTCAGAAATCGAATTCGTATTTTTGATGCAAACATCTTTAAAATGCATGAAACGTCGAGATTTTATGTTATCTCGAAAATTTTTTTTTGTAAAAATCGACTTTTTGTGACTTTGCCGATTTCGCACCTTTTTGCCTTTCTCAATAGAAAGGTATTGCAATTGCTCTGAAAACCGACTTTTTAACGGAGGCCCGGAGGGCCGAGTGACATATACCATTCGATTCAGTTCGTCGAGTTCGGCAAATGTCTGTGTGTGTGTGTATGTATGTGTGTGTATGTATGTGTGTGTATGTGCGTCTGTGTGTGTGTACGCGAACACAATCTCACTCACTTTTCTCAGAGATGGATGAACCAATTTTCACAAACTTAGTCCCAAATGAAAGGTGCAACGTTCCCATAGGTTGCTATTGAATTTCTAATGGATCCGACTTCCGGTTCCGGAATTACAGGGTGATGAGTACGATCACGCAGAAAATGTCGATTTTAAGAAATTCTGCAATGAATGTATAATGGTGAAAATTTTTCCAAAATGTGACCACAACTGCCTCGATTTGTAGTACTAGGTCATTAACAGCCATTCAAAGTCTCTTTGGTCACATTGGCCACCATCATCTGTTACGGAAGCCCCGGTGGAAGTATCCAAATTCAGACTAACAGTCACATCGGTTTCTCGGAGGTGGCTAGACCGAATCAACCAAACTTAGTCTCAAATGAAAGATGTTGCGTCCCCGTAAATGGCTATTAAATGTTATCCTCAACCGACTTCCGGTTCCGGAGTTACGGGTTGTGGCGTGCGATCACATAGCAAATTGTGATTCAAATCGATACCCCGATGGAAGCAAAAAAGGTAAAAATTTCGCTAAAATGTCTCTCAAATAACTTAACTTTGCAGTTCTAGGTCACCGACGGCCAAACAAACTTTCGTTGACTACATTGACCACCATAGACGGTTCCGGAAGTGCCCGGGAAAAGCGGCCATCTTTCATAACTAGCAAACTCATATCAGTTTCTCGGAAATGGTTGGGCCGATTTTCACAAACTTAGTCCCAAATGATAGCTATATTATCCCACAGATGTCTGTAAAATTTCGCACGGACCGCTTGGATTGTTCCGGAAATATAGACTTTCACACATGAAATTCCCATATAAGCCGGAACTCAAAATTTTTTTCAAAGGGGGGACCCCATGAAATTTCAGAAATCGAATTTGTATTTTTGATGCCAAACATCTTTAAAATGCACGAAACATCGAGATTTTATGTTATCTCGAAAATTTTTTTTTTTGAAAATCGACTTTTTGGGACTTTGCCGATTTCGCACCTTTTTTCAGTTCAATATTACCGTGGCTATTTTCTCTTTTTCAAAATTTTAGAACTCGAATAAAGATTGATTTTCCTGTATATAGTTGTCATGTGATGTATAATAATAAAATGTAATACATGCATTTAAAAGTTTTTAATGAATATAAACAACGCACACATTCTCGTGATTCATGATTGAGAAAGGCACAATTGCACCGCTAGGTGGATTAAAATAGGTTTTTTACTGATACAGTTAACCTCACTTTTTCGACAGTTAACTTGTACTGTTTAGATGGACTTAGAAAAAATTTCTCGACGATTGGAATCGCTCGTAGCAGATCAGAAAAAAAATCTAACTTCATGTAAACAGTACAAGCGAACTATCAAAAATGAACACTTGAGTTTATTTGTGACGTCACCCTAAAGTATTTAATTATATGTTTACAGTTGTGCTTTACAGGTTCATCCGGCATTTCGCCTAAAAGTGTATTTTCACAGTTAGCTTGTAGCCCCTGAACATATGTTTCTCGAGAATTATGCTAGACAAAGAAATGTGGTTGGTCGTTGATAGTTGTCGATATTGCACATTACACATCAGTTTGAAGGTCATACAATCCATACCATCGAGCAGCACACACACACACACGCACACACACACACACACACACACACACACACACACACACAGAAGTGTAGTATGTTTCAGGGTAGGTATAAAAAGAGCACGTTTACGTCGCAGCGCTTTCGGTGCAAACACTCCAAAGACGCCTAGGAATATTCACGAGAACGTGCACATTCATCATGCTTTTAAGAACTGTCCGCACATGTGTCATTATCGAATTTAATGTGGAATGTACAATAAAATCCTTCTAAATGTTCGTAGAAGTTATTTGTATTCTTACCGTAAGCGATATTAAGCTCTTTTGTAGATAGCAGAAAATCAAAAGCAAAACTCATGTAAGTACATCGAGCAATGTAGTCGTTCATTATATGTTTCATATGACATTCACAACAACATCCGACATTAGTAGAATGTAATAAAATGTAAAGCTTACGTTCTCTTTGTTGCAAGGAACAGAAGCGGAATGGATCTCCGTCGTATCCTGCAATACACGTGCACGTTGGCAAATGATTGACGACTTGACAATCTGCATTCTGTCCACACGTTCCTGGACATGGATCTTGGCATTTATTTCGTACACAAGCGCGATTCGAAGGACAGTCTGAATTCAGAACACATTCTGGTCGACATCCCTCGTACGGGTTTCCGAGATGATCTTCCATACAAGTGCATGAACCGGCACCATTTTGTTCTCTACAGATGGCGTTAGCTCCACACGGACTTGGATTGCAAGGTGAAGATGGTTCTCTTGGAACGTCTTGTTGCACAGGCATACACTGACTGAATGGATCACCGGTAAATCCGACAGAACAAATGCACATTGGAGTGTGACTAACGACTCGGCATTCAGCATTTGTTCCACAAGCTCCGGTACAAGGGTTTTGACATTTTTGTCTGATACACGCCTGATTACTTGCACACTCTGAATTACTGATGCATTCTGGTCGGCAGTTCGGAGGTGCTCCAACCATATCTTCAATGCAAGTGCATGAGGGAGAATCGCCCACTGGTCGACAAATGGCATTAGGACCACAAGGTGAGGGTTGGCAAGGGTTAGATGGGGTCATTTGAACAGGTGTTTCAACTGAAAGAAATGATGAGGGAGTTAGAAATATTCCATATTCGGAGGTTCTAAAAAGGCATACTAATGGGTTGGCAACGTGTGAAAGGATCGCCAGTATAACGTTCCGGGCAGCTACATATTGGGTTGTGATTCACAACCGAGCATCTAGCTCCGATGCCGCATGTTCCAGGACAAGGATCTCTACACTTTTGATTATTACAGGCTTGACTTTGAGGGCACTCCGAGCTAACCACACACTCTGGTCTACAAGTAGGTGGACTTCCAATGAACCCTGGTACACAAGAGCATACTGCCTGTCCATTGATTTCACGACACTGACTATTAGGTCCGCATGGAGTAGGGTTGCATGGATTCGTCACAGTCGGGGTTTGCTGAGGTCTACATTGCACGAATGCATTTCCAGCTCTACCAGCAGGACAACTACACATTGGTATGTGATTAATAACTTCACATATCGCGTCCTGTCCGCATGTTCCAGGGCAAGGATCGACACATTTACTTCTA
Source organism: Topomyia yanbarensis (assembly GCF_030247195.1). Lineage (NCBI taxonomy): Eukaryota > Metazoa > Arthropoda > Insecta > Diptera > Culicidae > Topomyia > Topomyia yanbarensis. The sequence continues at coordinate 183,599,008 of NC_080671.1, read as the reverse complement.
ATACATGCCTTATCTCGTGGACAATCAGAATTCAGCACGCACTCTGGTCTACAACCTTGATACGGATCTCCTTGGTATTCCGGGAGACACGAACAAATTCCATTACTACATTGCGCGTTTGGTCCACAAGGTGACGGATTGCATGGATCATCATTGACCGGTTCTCTCGGTGGAAGTGGCTCAGGATAGCAATTCGTAAAGGGGTCTCCAGTGTAACCGGGCTCGCAAGTGCAAATTGGTGTATGATTGATCACACTGCATCGTGCCCCAATACCACACGATCCTGGACACGGATCTCGGCATTTTTCATTCATACAGGCTTGATTACTTGGACATTCCGCGTTTATCGAACATTCCGGTCTACAATTGGGTGGAGATCCGAGGTAGTTGGTTAAACATGAGCAGGAGGGTACACCGTTTATGTTTCTACATTGAGAATTGGGACCGCATGGTGAAGGAACGCATGGATCTTGGGCAATGATTTGAGTGTCTTGTGGGGGAGCTGGTTAAAAAAATGTGCATGAGTTTAGAATGAAACGAACTGTGATGAGTAATGAATCTTACGTGGATTTGGATAGCATCGAGTGAAGGGATCTCCTGTGTATCCCGATTGGCAAGAGCAGATGGGACTGTGATTTTTAATGTTACATCGAGCATTAGTTCCGCATGTACCCGGACATGGATCGACACATTTTTGATTGATGCAGGCTCTGTCCAAGGAGCATTCTGAACTAGTGACACATTCAGGACGACAACTAGGAGGTGATCCGATGTACGTGGGAAGACATGAGCACACTGCTTGGCCATTGATCTCTCGACACTGACTGTTAGGACCACAAGGGCTGGGTTGACAGGGATTCACATATTCTTGAATGGCTGCGAGAGGGATAATTGTAGTGATACAAGTCACGTTATGACATTTAAAACAACATGTTGTTTATTTTTATGTTCATAATGTCGGTTTGGTATGCAAGCTGAAGCATTCTGATAACAGCTGAGCTTTCGAAGTTTTTTTTAGTAATATTTTTAGGACCAGAGAGATGGAGAGATACCACGAGACAGAAAAATCATGTAGATGCGGTTCCCAGTTTTCCAAATTAGCATTTGCTTTAGCAGGGCCGGCGGAAGAGGTTCAAATAAAAATAGTGTTTTGAATTTTCAGATGAGGATTTCCACGCACCAAACTTTTCCAGGTGTGTAGTTTGCTGTACCTCATGCAGGGCTTCCGCCGGCCCGGTGCGTTCGACTGTTTGACTAAAACTTGTTTTCCCTCTTTTGTTTTCAGTTTACCGTTCAACTATTATTGCTGCAGAGCTTTTGAGCTATCAATTACTAGAATTATTTTAAGATGTTAGAATTGTAAGTGTATATTCCTTCTGAAGCAAAATAGATTATTTAGTTAAATGTTAATAAAATAAAAAATGCAAGCGCATTACTGAACAGTTTCCCTGCCATTTATAAAGCCAATCACAACCTGAACAGTGAGCACCTTTTATCACTGAACTGTGTGAATATTCAACAATCCATTGAAGTCGTCAAGTGCTAGATCTTTTCAAAGAAAAATTCTCCAGTAACAGATGATTAGAGCGTTAAAGCCAACTGTCAAAATGCACTTTGAAGAGTAAATATTGATGGACCGGTATTCTCTGCTGATATATCACAGCAGTAGATAAAAGAGAAAACGTTCCTTCGTCAGATGTGCTTGATGAGGTTCGTCCGGTATTTCCCTTCAAAGTGCGTATTTTGATATTTATCTGAAAGGTTCTAATCGTATGTCTCTCAAAAACCATGCTCACCAATGAACGCTTTATTGGGGTGGGTTGTGAATAATTCTCGATATTGCACATTTCACCCTACACACATAGGGCACTGAGAACTGACATGCAAGTAAAGTTTTCAACTTGTGTAAGAAATAAAACTGTCGCTTAGAAATGACAACAGCAATTAGGAACTTGCCACTGGCCGGCGCTTCGATCGACCAGCAAACGCTATACTGGACTTGTGTGCAAACTGAGATCTCAGTAAAAGAGACGTATAATAGCTGATGTTCGGAAAATATTTCACCGAAAACCAGCTAACAAATTTCACTTTACTGAGATATCAGTTTCTAAATTTGTTGATTACACTGCTGTTGGGAAATAGCCGAGCCAATTTGAGTGTGTAGTTTGACCTTTCACACAATGCTTACTCTGGAGTTACACACACTCGATGGAGTGTAACACTCCGTAGTAAGAAACAAGTTAATGTATATGCCAAAACGCCTCGAAGTCTGTGTTGTATTTATGTTTTACAAATAAAGCCATAAGAGCTTTAACTAATTTTGTGTGAAATGTGCAATAAAATCCATCAATAGCGAAAGCGATATTAAGCTCTTTGGTAGATAGCAGAAAATCACAAGCAAAAGTTTTGTAAGTGCATCGAATAACGTAGTTGTTCATGGTATGTTTCATACATATGACATTCACAACAACATCCGGCTTTAGTAGAATGTGGTAAAATGTAAATCTTACGTTCTCTTTGTTGCACGTTGCAGAATCGGAATGGATCACCGTCGTATCCCACAATACATGTGCACGTTGGCAAATGATTGACGACTTGACAATCTGCATTCTGTCCACACGTTCCTGGACATGGATCTTGGCATTTGTTTCGTATACATGCGCGATTCGAAGGGCAGTCTGAGTTTAGAACACACTCTGGTCGACATCCCTCGTACGGATTTCCGAGATGATCTTCTATACAAGTGCAGGAACCGGCACCATTTTGTTCCCTACAGATGGCGTTGGCTCCACACGGGCTTGGACTGCAAGGTGAAGATGGATCTCTTGGAATATCTTGTTGTACAGGTGTGCACTGACTGAATGGATCACCGGTAAATCCGACAGAACAAATGCACATTGGAGTGTGACTAACGACTCGGCATTCAGCATTTGTTCCACAAGCTCCGGTGCAAGGGTTTTGACATTTCTGTCTGATACACGCCTGATTACTTGCACACTCTGAATTACTGACGCATTCTGGTCGGCAGTTCGGAGGTGCTCCAACCATATCTTCAATGCAAGTGCATGAGGGAGAATCTCCCACTGGTCGACAAATGGCATTAGGACCACAAGGTGAGGGTTGGCAAGGGTTAGATGGGGTCATTTGAACAGGTGTTTCGACTGAAAGAAATGATGAGGGAGCATTAAAAATCGATATTCGAAGCACTAAAAAGACTACATACTAATGGGTTGGCAACGTGAGAAAGGATCACCAGTATATTGTTCCGGGCAGCTACATATTGGGTTGTGATTCACAACCGAGCATCTAGCTCCGATGCCGCATGTTCCAGGACAAGGATCTCTACACTTTTGATTGTTACAGGCTTGATTCTGAGGACACTCCGAGCTAACCACACACTCTGGTCTACAAGTAGGGGGACTTCCAATGAACCCTGGTACACAAGAGCATACTGCCTGTCCATTGATTTCACGACACTGACTATTAGGTCCGCATGGAGTAGGGTTGCATGGATTCGTCACAGTCGGGGTTTGCTGAGGTCTACATTGTACAAATGCGTTTCCTTGTCTACCGGCAGGACAGCTGCACATTGGTATGTGGTTAATAACTTCACATATCGCGTCCTGTCCACATGTTCCAGGGCAAGGATCGACACATTTACTTCTGATGCAGGCCTTATCTCGTGGACAATCGGAATTTAACACGCACTCTGGTCTACAACCTTGATACGGATCTCCTTGGTATTCCGGTAGGCACGAGCATATTCCATTACTACATTGCGTATTTGGTCCACAAGGTGACGGATTGCATGGATCATCATTGACAGGTTCTCTCGGCGGAAGTGGCTCAGGATAGCAATTTGTAAAGGGGTCTCCAGTGTAACCGGGCTCGCAAGTACAAATTGGTGTATGATTGATAACACTGCATCGTGCCCCAATACCACACGATCCTGGACACGGATCTCGGCATTTTTCATTCATACAGGCTTGATTACTTGGACATTCTGCGTTTATCGAACATTCTGGTCTACAATTGGGTGGAGATCCTAGGTAGTTGGTTAGACATGAGCAGGACGGTACACCGTTGATGTTTCTACACTGAGAATTGGGACCGCATGGCGAAGGAACGCATGGATCTCGGGTAATGATTTGAGTGTCTTGTGGAGGAGCTGATTAAAAAATGTACATGAGTTTAGAATGAAACGAACTGTGATGAGTAATGAATCTTACGTGGATTTGGATAGCATCGTGTGAATGGATCTCCAGTGTATCCCGATTGACAAGAGCAGATGGGACTGTGATTTTTAACGTTACACCGAGCATTGGTGCCGCATGTACCCGGGCATGGATCGACACATTTTTGGTTAATGCAGGCCCTGTCCAAAGAACATTCTGAACTAGTGACACATTCAGGACGACAACTTGGAGGTGATCCGATATATGTTGGAAGGCATGAGCACACAGCTTGGCCATTGATCTCTCGACACTGACTGTTAGGGCCACATGGGCTGGGTTGACAAGGATTTACGTATTCTTGAATTGCTGTGAGATGAATAATTATAATAATAATTATAGTGATAGTCGCAATGAAAGAAGCAAAATTGAGACATCTGAGACAAAATGTTTTCATGTCGACATAGGCTCTGAAATTTGTAAATCCCGAAAATTCCCATTGCCAAGAAGCAGTGTTCAATTAAGTTTGACGTGAAAAGTGTAATAATATTCAAAAATGGTTCGACAATCGTTAGCGATAGCAAGTGCTTCTGTATATAGCAGAAACTTGGTAAACAAAGGTTTTGTAAGTGCATCGAACAAGGTTGTTGGTCAGACTGACTCATACATAACTGCACACTTTTGTTTACCGAATCTCAGCCTTTTTTGCATCTTTCATCGAGTTCTACACGTCCAATCACTCAGCAAACAAAGCTTTTGTCGTGATTTCAGTACAAGTGACATTTGTTTTGCTGTGCGGAAATTAACGAAATGTACTGCAAGTGTGAATTAATGATCGGTATCCGACTCGACATTACGAAAATATACTAAAAGGTAAAGCTTACGTTCTCTTTGTTGCACGCTGCAGAATCGGAATGGATCACCGTCGTATCCCGCAATACACGTGCACGTTGGCAAATGATTGACGACTTGACAATCTGCATTCTGTCCACACGTTCCTGGACATGGATCTTGGCATTTGTTTCGTATACATGCGCGATTCGAAGGACAGTCTGAATTCAGAACACACTCTGGTCGACATCCCTCGTACGGATTTCCGAGATGATCTTCCATACAAGTACAGGAACCGGCACCATTTTGTTCCCTACAGATAGCGTTGGCTCCACACGGGCTTGGACTGCAAGGTGAAGATGGTTCTCTTGGAACATCTTGTTGTACAGGTGTACACTGACTGAATGGATCACCGGTGAATCCGACAGAACAAATGCACATTGGAGTGTGACTAACGACTCGGCATTCAGCGTTTGTTCCACAAGCTCCGGTACAAGGGTTTTGACATTTCTGTCTGATACACGCCTGATTACTTGCACACTCTGAGTTACTGACGCATTCTGGTCGGCAGTTCGGAGGTGCTCCAACCATATCTTCAATGCAAGTGCATGAGGGATAATCGCCCACTGGTCGACAAATGGCATTAGGACCACACGGTGAGGGTTGGCAAGGGTTAGATGGGGTCATTTGAACAGGTGTTTCGACTGAAAGAAATGATGAGGGAGCATTAAAAATCGATATTCGAAGCACTAAAAAGACTACATACTAATGGCTTGGCAACGTGAGAAAGGATCACCAGTATATCGTTCCGGGCAGCTGCAGATTGGGTTATGATTCACGACCGAGCATCTAGCTCCGATGCCGCATGTTCCAGGACAAGGATCTCTACACTTTTGATTGTTACAGGCTTGATTCTGGGGGCACTCTGAGCTAACCACACACTCTGGTCTACAAGTAGGGGGACTTCCAATGAACCCTGGTACACAAGAGCATACTGCCTGTCCATTGATTTCACGACACTGACTATTAGGTCCGCATGGAGTTGGGTTGCATGGATTCGTCACAGTCGGGGTTTGCTGAGGTCTACATTGTACAAATGCGTTTCCTTGTCTACCCGCAGGACAGCTGCACATTGGTATGTGGTTAATAACTTCACATATCGCGTCCTGTCCACATGTTCCAGGGCAAGGATCGACACATTTACTTCTGATGCAGGCCTTATCTCGTGGACAATCGGAATTCAACACGCACTCTGGTCTACAACCTTGATACGGATCTCCTTGGTATTCCGGTAGGCACGAGCATATTCCATTACTACATTGCGCGTTTGGTCCACAAGGTGACGGATTGCATGGATCATCATTGACCGGTTCTCTCGGTGGAAGTGGCTCAGGATAGCAATTTGTAAATGGATCTCCAGTGTAACCGGGCTCGCAAGTACAAATTGGGGTGTGATTGATCACGCTGCATCGTGCCCCAATACCGCATGATCCTGGACACGGATCTCGGCATTTTTCATTCATACAGGCTTGATTACTTGGACATTCCGCGTTTATCGAACATTCTGGTCTACAATTGGGTGGAGATCCGAGGTAGTTGGTTAAACATGAGCAGGAGGGTACACCGTTTATGTTTCTACACTGGGAATTGGGACCGCATGGTGAAGGAACGCATGGATCTCGGGTAATGATTTGAGTGTCTTGTGGAGGAGCTGATTAAAAATATGTACATGAGTTAGGAATGGAATAAATTGTATTGAGTTATGAATCTTACGTGGATTTGGATAGCATCGAGTGAATGGATCTCCAGTGTATCCCGATTGACAAGAGCAGATGGGACTGTGATTTTTAACGTTACACCGAGCATTGGTCCCGCATGTACCCGGGCATGGATCGACACATTTTTGATTGATGCAGGCCCTGTCCAAAGAACATTCTGAACTAGTGACACATTCAGGACGACAACTAGGAGGTGATCCGATATATGTTGGAAGGCATGAGCACACAGCTTGGCCATTGATCTCTCGACACTGGCTGTTAGGACCACAAGGGCTGGGTTGGCAAGGATTTACGTATTCTTGAATCGCTGTGAGATGAATAGATATCATAATAGTAATAATCGCAATGGAATAAGCAGAGTTGTGCTATCTGAGACCAATTCCATATCAACATTAGAATCGGGCTAATAAGATTTATAAACAAACTTTTGTTTTGCTGATTTCTCTTAATTTGTTATATTTTCAACCCAGAAGACATTTGAAATTGATTCTACCAAGGGTAAAGATTTTGATTCATGTGTATCTTTCATGAAATTCGACTCGACAGTGGAGTAATGAGCGAAATAAGTTTGTTTATAAAAATCTCATTAGCCCTTTTGAAGAATTGATATTGAATTATTAGTGTTTCCATATAAAAGTTGGCTCTAAGCTTGCAAACATTTGTGAATCTCAATAGATTCTTATTACCCTTATCAGTTATAGTAAAGCTGCTCTTCACATTTATCATTTTGCTGGTATTTTGGTATATTAAGACCCAATCATTATTATGGTAAAGCAATTTAATAAAGCAATATATTTTTGATTTTCACATTATTCGGTTGGTATGCAGCTTAAGTTTTCTTAGACCAAGCTGGATCAAAGATTAATGTTTTAGTAACATTTTTAGCATTAGAGCGATGCAGAATTGGATGGTGTGACATATATTGGAATGCGGCTCACAACTTTCCAAAAAATAATATTTGTGTAAAATGCCATTTTTTTAGATTGACGTTCAGACATTATGGCTGCACTACTTTGTTTGCTCGAATCATCGGTGAGATATAATTATAAAGTTAAATTTTAGTGGTCTCAAAAAGCAAGCGTGTTGTTAAATAGTTTCGTCACAGATAATAGACGTTTAGGGCTTACTGATTTCCAACGTTTATCGAATGGAAAGTTTACGCAGGTTTTTAAATATGTTGTGTTCTAGCATAAATGTCTGTTATCTGTGGTTTCGGCTTCTACTGAAGACCGAAGGCAACTAGCACGATAGCTCCCCTATCATTCAATAACCCAATCTGTATCGTGAACTTATTTTATCACTAAACCGTGTTATGAATATATCACAAAATTTTTAAATAAAAAGATCCCAGCATGTGTTAACAGGAGAACTTCCTCAGTTCATGTTCGTAAAACAGTAAAGAGCATTGAGCTCTTGACGGCCGGTCTCATGAACACTTATGCAGTTTCCGGGTTGAAAACAATCCCATTTGATTTTGCCGTCTTTGTTTATTATTTTCCAACAAGTAGTAAATTACATAGTATTTGCGTCATGTGAAGTGTATGTACATGAGACGTAGAAAAGTCTATTGGTAGCAGAGTTGAGCACTCTATATACAGTGTGGCCAAGACGAATTTGACGTATCCAAACGAGCAGAAATCTGAAGTATGTTTATTGTGAATACGTCAAATTTCATGTTCGCTTGGATACATCATGGCCTCAGGGCTCCACTCTAACTAGAATGCTCTAATAGCGAAACTTTCCCAGCAAACAAAATGGCGACTAGGCATGTTAAAATAGATGCTGGCGATGCTTGTAAGCTATTGGAAGGTTGTACTAACCTATCCGCCGTAACTTGCCATTTGTCAACCGAAACTCATCATTGCCAATTTTTATCAGAGGCGGAGAAAAAAAATTCGGGAGGGCTCTGAAATTTCGATTTTAAAATGAAAATGGCACCATTCGTAATACGTAATAACCTTATTTAATAAATATATGTTTTGTTGGTGAAATTTGTTTTGGAATGATTTTGAATTTGAAACTAATATAAATTTGAAACTAATTTAAAATTTGTCAACAAGCAAAAAAATTCGGAGAGGTCCGGACCCCCAGGACCCTCACCCTGGATCCGTCACTGATTTTTATACTTCACGGTTAAATAAAACAACCTACAAAATAATGTCAAAAACAAAACGAGAGATTCGACTCAGTCGAGGTCTTCCGTGGAGGAAGGTACTTTTGAGTTGTTTGGGGTATACTCAAAATTTAACTTAAATTTGAGTATAAAAAACCTAGTAATGAAATGTAATTTTTGCCGTGGTTAAATGGAAACTACCTTCACCACGGTTTACTTAATTTTACCTTCCTCCAGGATACCCCGAGATTGAGTCAAAAGAACTAAATTTTAGGTAGTTTTTCGTTTGCGTGTTCTCTAAACGTGTCGCGGAGGGCACGACAGGTTGGCTAGTGCAATGCAGGTCTTAGCGTGCCGTGACGACCAGCGACCGTTTCGCTCGAGCGTTGCGTATAGCATGCCGACCAGTACAATCAACCAATTTTTTTAACCTTATGTTGGCTCAAAATTATTCGTTGCTCTAACCAAAGTCTTCAAATGGCTAGGGTGATAATTGAAACAGAGCAAAAAAGACTCATTACCCTACATGCTCTTTTAGAAGTTATGCTACATTTCTTCTTAGTGGAGAACAATTTTAGTGAAAACTATTTTTTCTCCATTAAGGAGAAAATTATTTAAAGCCATTTTTGCGCGTGAAGAGCATCTTGTGGGGCATCACACTTGACTAGAAGTTTGCTCAGGAACACAAATTGTGTCTCCGTTTTTTGGAGCTAGCTTCAATCCGGCGCAAGCTTAGTCCGTTAACTAAGTTAGTGTCGGATTCTGATGAGACGAAATCGAAGCACAAATTCACTTGGCTGTTTGTCCCAAATTTGGTTTTAGTGAATTATTATGCCATAACGCCATTTATAAAATAAAATAAAAATTCCATCATATAACATCTAAAATTTTGCACGGCGAATTTAACATCAGCGTCAGACAAGAATACATATTTTGGACTTGAGTGAAATATTGTCTCATTCGACAGTTCTGTTTGAAGAGAAAAGTTTTTGAATTGAATTGATCTTACATCGATTTGACTACCCTTAATCTGTTAATTTTAGTAACAGTTTCCCCAAAGTGTTATCCGTTCGCCAGCCTACAACTAACAATTTTGTCACGTGCTAGGATGTTTTGACAGAACAACTATGCTCTATGCGTAATCATATCCTATAAAAATTGTATAGCAGTTATTTGCATTCTTATCGTAAGCGCTAGTAAGCTGTTTTGTAGATAGCAGAAAATCACCAGCAAAGGTTTTGTAAGTGCATCGAATAATGTAGTTGCTCATGGTATGTTTCATACATATGACAACATCCGGCATTAGTAGAATTTACTAAAATGTAAAGCTTACGTTCTCTTTGTTGCACGGTACAGAAGCGGAATGGGTCACCATCGTACCCCGCAATACATGTGCACGTTGGCAAATGATTGACGACTTGACAATCCGCATTCTGTCCACACGTTCCTGGACATGGATCTTGGCATTTGTTTCGTACACAGGCGCGATTCGAAGGACAGTCTGAGTTTAGAACACACTCTGGTCGACATCCCTCGTACGGGTTTCCGAGATGATCTTCCATACAAGTACAGGAACCGGCACCGTTTTGTTCCCTACAGATGGCGTTGGCTCCACAAGGACTTGGACTGCAAGGTGAAGATGGTTCTCTTGGGACATCTTGTTGTACAGGTGTACATTGACTGAATGGATCACCGGTGAATCCGATAGAGCAAATGCACATTGGAGTGTGACTAACGACTCGGCATTCAGCGTTTGTTCCACAAGCTCCGGTACAAGGGTTTTGACATTTTTGTCTGATACACGCCTGATTACTTGCACACTCTGAATTTGTGATGCATTCTGGTCGACAGTTCGGAGGTGCTCCCACCATATCTTCAATGCAAGTGCACGAGGGAGAATTACCAACTGGTCTACAAATGGCATTAGGACCGCAAGGCGAGGGTTGGCAAGGGTTAGATGGGGTCATTTGAACAGGTGTTTCGACTGAAAGAAATGATGAGGGAGTAAGAAATAATCGATATTCGAAGCACTAAAAAGACTACATACTAATGGCTTGGCAACGTGAGAAAGGATCACCAGTATATCGTTCCGGACAGCTGCAGATTGGGTTATGATTTACGACCGAGCATCTAGCTCCGATGCCGCATGTTCCAGAACAAGGATCTCTACACTTTTGATTGTTACAGGCTTGATTCTGAGGGCACTCTGAGCTAACAACACACTCTGGTCTACAAGTAGGGGGACTTCCAATGAATCCTGGTACACAAGAGCATACTGCCTGTCCATTGATTTCACGACACTGACTATTAGGTCCGCATGGAGTAGGGTTGCATGGATTTGTCTCCATAGGAGTTTGTTGAGGTCTACATTGTACAAATGCGTTTCCTTGCCTACCAGTAGGACAACTGCACATTGGGATGTGATTAATAACTTCGCATATCGCGTCCTGTCCGCATGTTCCAGGGCAAGGATCGACACATTTACTTCTAATGCAGGCCTTATCTCGTGGACAATCGGAATTCAACACGCACTCTGGTCTACAACCTTGATACGGATCTCCTTGGTATTCCGGTAGGCACGAGCATATTCCATTACTGCATTGCGCGTTTGGTCCACAAGGTGACGGATTGCATGGATCATCTTTGACCGGTTCTCTCGGTGGAAGTGGCTCAGGATAACAATTCGTAAAGGGGTCACCAGTGTAACCGGGCTCGCAAGTACAAATTGGTGTATGATTGATAACACTGCATCGTGCCCCAATACCACACGATCCTGGACAAGGATCTCGGCATTTTTCATTCATACAGGCTTGATTACTTGGACATTCTGCGTTTATCGAACATTCTGGTCTACAATTGGGTGGAGATCCGAGGTAGTTGGTTAGACATGAGCAGGACGGTACACCGTTGATGTTTCTACACTGAGAATTGGGACCACATGGCGAAGGAACGCATGGATCTCGGGTAATGATTTGAGTGTCTTGTGGAGGAGCTGATTAAAAAAAATGTACATGAGTTTAGAATGAAACGAACTGTGATGAGTAATGAATCTTACGTGGATTTGGATAGCATCGTGTGAATGGATCTCCAGTGTATCCCGATTGACAAGAGCAGATGGGACTGTGATTTTTAACGTTACACCGAGCATTGGTGCCGCATGTACCCGGGCATGGATCGACACATTTTTGGTTAATGCAGGCCCTGTCCAAAGAACATTCTGAACTAGTGACACATTCAGGACGACAACTTGGAGGTGATCCGATATATGTTGGAAGGCATGAGCACACAGCTTGGCCATTGATCTCTCGACACTGACTGTTAGGGCCACATGGGCTGGGTTGGCAAGGATTTACGTATTCTTGAATTGCTGTGAGATGAATAATTTTAATAATAATTATAGTGATAGTCGCAATGAAAGAAGCAAAATTGAGACATCTGAGACAAAATGTTTTCATGTCGAAATAGGCTCTGAAATTTGTAAATCCCGAAAATTCCCATTGCCAAGAAGCAGTGTTCATACAAGTTTGATGTGAAAAGTGCAATAATATTCAAAAATGGTTCGACAATCGTTAGCGATAGCAAGTGCTTCTGTAGATAGCAGAAACTCGGTAAACAAAGGTTTTGTAAGTGAATCGAACAAGGTTGTTGGTCAGACTGACTCATACATAACTGATTTTTTTTGATTATTTTGATTACCGAATCTCAACCTTTTTCGTATCTTTTATCGAGTTCTACACATCCGATCACTCAGCAAACACAGCTTTTGTCGTGATTTCAGTACAAGTGACATTTGTTTTGCTGTGCGGAAATTAACGAAATGTACTGCAAGTGTGAATTAATGATCGGTATCCGATTCGACATTACGAGAATATACTAAAAGGTAAAGCTTACGTTCTCTTTGTTGCACGCTGCAGAATCGGAATGGATCACCGTCGTATCCCGCAATGCATGTGCACGTTGGCAAATGATTGACGACTTGACAATCTGCATTCTGTCCACACGTTCCTGGACATGGATCTTGGCATTTGTTCCGCACACATGCGCGATTCGAAGGACAGTCTGAGTTTAGAACACACTCTGGTCGACATCCCTCGTACGGATTTCCGAAATGATCTTCCATACAAGTACAGGAACCAGCACCGTTTTGTTCCCTACAGATGGCGTTGGCTCCACACGGACTTGGACTGCAAGGTGAAGACGGTTCTCTTGGGACATCTTGTTGTACAGGAATACACTGACTGAATGGATCACCGGTGAATCCGATAGAACAAATGCACATTGGAGTGTGACTAACGACTCGGCATTCAGCATTTGTTCCACAAGCTCCGGTACAAGGGTTTTGACATTTCTGTCTGATACACGCCTGATTACTTGCACACTCTGAATTACTGACGCATTCTGGTCGGCAGTTCGGAGGTGCCCCAACCATATTTTCAATGCAAGTGCATGAGGGAGAATCGCCCACTGGTCGACAAATGGCATTAGGCCCACAAGGCGAGGGTTGGCAGGGGTTAGATGGGGTCATTTGAACAGGTGCTTCGACTGAAAGAAATGATTAGGGGGTAAGAAATGATTGGCTCTTTTCAGTACTAAATGACGACATACTTATGGGTTGGCAACGTGAGAAAGGATCACCAGTATAACGTTCCGGGCAGCTACATATTGGGTTATGATTTACGACCGAGCATCTAGCTCCGATCCCGCATGTTCCAGGACATGGATCCTGGCATTTTTGATTATTACAGGCTTGGTTTTGAGGACACTCCGAGCTAACCACACACTCTGGTCTACACGTAGGGGGGCTTCCGATGAACCCTGGTACACAAGAGCATACTGCCTGTCCATTGATTTCACGACACTGACTATTAGGTCCGCATGGAGTTGGGTTGCATGGATTCGTGACCGTCGGGGATTGCTGGGGTCTGCATTGTACAAATGCGTTTCCTTGTCTACCCGCAGAACAGCTGCACATTGGTATGTGGTTGATAACTTCACATATCGCGTCCTGTCCGCATGTTCCAGGGCAAGGATCGACACATTTACTTCTAATACAGGCCTTATCTCGTGGACAATCAGAATTCAATACGCACTCTGGTCTGCAACCTTGATACGGATCTCCTTGGTATTCCGGTAGGCACGAGCAAATGCCATTACTACATTGCGCATTTGACCCACAAGGTGACGGATTGCATGGATCATCGTTGACCGGTTCTCTCGGTGGAAGTGGCTCAGGATAGCAATTCGTAAAGGGGTCACCGGTGTAACCAGGTTCGCAAGTACAAATTGGGGTGTGATTGATCACGTTGCATCGGGCCCCAATACCGCACGATCCCGGACATGGATCTCGACATTTTTCATTCATACAAGCTTGATTACTTGGACATTCTGCGTTTATCGAACATTCTGGTCTACAATTGGGTGGAGACCCGAGATAGTTGGTTAAACATGAGCAGGAGGGTACACCGTTTATGTTTCTACACTGAGAATTGGGACCGCATGGCGAAGGAGCGCATGGATCTCGGGTAATGATTTGAGTGTCTTGTGGAGGAGCTATTTATAGAAATGTACATTAGTTAGTTGTAATTGAACGTACTGAGACTAGTGAAGCAACTTACGTGGATTTTGATAGCATCGCGTGAATGGATCTCCAGTGTATCCCGATTGACAAGAGCAGATGGGACTGTGATTGTTAACGTTACATCGAGCATTAGTGCCGCATGTTCCCGGGCATGGGTCTACACACTTTTGGTTGACGCAGGCTCTGTCCGAAGGACATTCTGAGCTCGTGACACATTCTGGCCTACATCCCGGAGGAGATCCAATGTATGTGGGAAGACAAGAGCACACTGCCTGTCCATTAATTTCCCGACATTGACTGTTAGGACCGCATGGGCTGGGTTGGCACGGGTTCATATATTCTTGAATAGCTAACGTTTTTTAAATAAATGAAAATATTTTGTTGTTGAATGTTTATTGTGAAACTTATTTATAAAAGCATTAAGCGACCTAGATAATGTTTTTAATGTTTTAAGCTCAAATCGAATCATTGTATCTCAACTGTAATAATATGAGATTCATTGCTTCGAAATCTATCTAGAAGGCGACTATATGTGTACTTCTATGCAAAAGCGGCTAAAATTACAAAAGTAACTTACGTTGTTGTACGCTGCAGAATCTAAATGGATCTCCTTCGTAACCTGGGAAACATGTGCATGACGGAAGATGGTTAACAACCTGACATTCAGCATTTTGGCCACAAGTGCCAGGGCATGGATCTTGGCACTTATTTCTGACGCATGCTCGGTTTGAGGGACAGTCTGAATTGAGCACACACTCCGGCCGACAACCTTCATATGGATTGCCAAAGTGATCCTCGATACAAGTACAAGAACCGGCACCATTTTTCTCTCGGCAGATAGCATTTGCTCCGCATGGACTAGGTGTGCAAGGGGATACTGGTTCTCTTGATATGTCATGTTGGACTTGTACACACTGGGAAAAGGGATCACCAGTGAAACCCTCTGCACAGATGCACATTGGCGTATGGCTGACAACCCTGCATTCAGCGTTAGAACCACACGCTCCCGTACAAGGATCTTGGCACTTCTGACGAATACATGCTCGATTGCTAGGGCATTCAGAGTTGCTTATACACTCGGGTCTACAGTTGGGAGGGGACCCTATCATATTCTCTAAACAAGTACACGATGGGGACTCACCAACGGGTCTGCATTGGGCATTTGAACCACACGGAGATGGTTGACACGGATTCGTTGGAGTCATTTGAACTGGAGGTTCAACTAAAAAAATAAAATTGATATTTCACTCTCCAAATGATATCATAAATTTAAAATCGTACCTATTGGTTGACAACGGATGAACGGGTTGCCAGTGTTCCTTTCAGGACAACTGCAAATCGGATTATGATTGACTACCGTGCAACGAGCTCCAACGCCACAAGTTCCAGGACAAGGATCTCGACATTTCTGGTTGTTGCATGCCTGGTTTTGTGGACACTCTGAGCTGACGACGCATTCTGGTCTACAGATGGGAGGACTACCAATGAATCCTGGTACACAGGAGCAAACGGCTTGCCCGTTGATTTCACGACACTGACTATTTGGTCCACAAGGCGTTGGACTGCACGGATTTGTTGCTATTGGTGTCTGTTGTGGTCTACATTGCACGAATGCATTTCCAGCCCTACCAGCTGGACAACTGCACATCGGTATGTGATTGATGACTTCACAAACCGCATCTTGTCCACAGGTTCCTGGACAAGGATCAACGCATTTACTACGAATACAAGCCCTATCTCGAGGGCAATCAGAATTGAGTACGCACTCTGGTCTACAACCTTGATACGGGTCACCTTGGTATTCCGGTAGACATGAGCAAATCCCATTGTTACACTGCGCGTTAGGCCCACAAGGTGATGGATTGCACGGATCGTCATTGACTGGTTCTCTCAGTGGAGGTGGCGCAGGATAGCAATTAGTGAATGGATCTCCCGTGTAACCTGTTCCACACGTGCATACGGGTGTGTGATTTATAACATTGCATTGTGCTCCGATACCACATGATCCTGGGCAAGGATCTCTGCATTTTTCGCTCATACAGGCTTGGTTACTGGGACATTCAGCACTGATTGTACATTCCGGTCTGCAATTGGGCGGTGATCCAATGTAGTTGACTAGACAAGAGCAAGATGGCACACCGTTAATGTTCCTACATTGGGCATTTGGCCCACATGGCGATGGAGCGCATGGCTCGCGTGCCACAATTTGAGTATCTTGAGGTGGGGCTATATTAAAATAGAAACTGGTTTTATTTCTACGATCAAGAAAAGCTAAGCTGCTTATCTTACGTGGATTTGGATAGCATCGTGTGAATGGATCCCCCGTGTATCCGGACTGACAAGAGCAGATTGGGCTGTGATTATTAACATTACATCGCGCATTGGATCCGCAGGTTCCAGGGCAAGGATCAACACATTTCTGGTTGACACATGCCTTGTCCAGTGAGCACTCCGAACTACTGACACATTCTGGACGGCAACCCGGTGGAGTACCGATATATGTAGGCAAACATGAGCAAACAGCTTGTCCATTAATTTCTCGACACTGGCTATTGGAACCACAAGGGGTCGGTTGACAGGGATTGACATATTGTTGAATAGCTGTGAATGAGCGTTAGCGTTTGAGAATCTGGCTTAGATTCATAAATACGGTAGACTGTCCGGTTGGATTGTCAGTCGCGTTGGTAAAATATGCCTATAGTGGTCAGTTTTGTACATGTAACGTTTATACTGTAAAAATTATCGTTTCAGTCTCTAGAATATAATGGCACAACATTCGAGATTACATTAAGAGATAAGGCCACCATGCGCTCCATAAAAAGCAAAGAGAATTTTTATCGGGAGTATTGGAAAAAATTGTGAAATTTTATTTGAAGTTCTTAATCGACTGTATTCCAACGCACAAGATTTCTCTAAATTTTTAACAATAAAATGGATGTTATAGAATCTAGTCTCCACGAAAATTTATATGGAGGTCTAAATAGCGGCTTCAAATCTCTATCGATTGTTTTTATATTTTGAAGGTATCTTTATACATCTTTAATTTAGTAGACTACGTAGGAGATTTCGTAAATATCAAGTTTGTGGGAAATGATATGTATTTGATCGAAAATTTCATGTTTTAGACACTTGCTCTAAAAAAATTGACAACATGTCAAAAAATTTCGTCATGGTCAACTATATTATACATGTATGACGATACCCTGGACACTTGAAAACGATAAATAGAGATTTTTTATCCGATGTCGGTCCGCCCGAATTTTTACATGGTATTTTAGGAAAAATATTTGAAACTTCAATATGCACTCGGGAAATATATTTTTCTTCGTGGACCCCCAGCAACGACTTCGCGCCCCCCTAGGGGTAACTGTATTAGTGTGTTCAACGATTTGTTTTCCTCCACCTGTCATAGGTGGAGGACAACAAATCGAAAATAGCTTTTCGGTCGGATTCTTTTCATGATGGAATCTGACCAACCGGTAATGTAAGTCCCCGCAATAAGTTTTACAGCGACATAGAGAATTTCAACATCATTATAAATACTTTAGACGAGCTATTTCAAATGTTAAAATTGGTTGACAGTTTTAAATATGACAGCTGGAGGAAAACAAACCCCCAATTAGTGTGAGTGAAATGATTTGCATAGAACTCTATACTACAGTTACCGCATAGAGCACTCTAGTTAGAGTGTGGCCAAGAGGCCATGACGTATCCAAACGAACATGGAATTTGACGTATACACAATAGAAATACGTCAAATTTCATGTTCGTTTGGATACGTCATGGCCTCTTGGCCACACTCTAACTAGAGTGCTCTATTACCGCAGGGTTGCAACGTCGATAATTTTGATGAATTGCTGTGTGAAGTTTTGTACCAATAAAACTACCGCTGGTTTTAAAAATATTCGTTTTTTCGCTTCCTGGTAAACTACGACCTTCGTGCGGAATGGGTCTGGTTCTGTGGTTTACCAGAAAATTACAACATTACGGATAGCTGCAATGGTTCACACCAAAAAATAATAAAAATTAAATGACATGTACATCAATACGAATGGAAAACATTGAATCAAAAATCAAACAAATTAAGTTGAATTCTATGCACTCAATGAGAGCATCAAAAAGCATATGATTTTACACTTTCGTTCGCGTGATATTACATGTCATTTATTTTACAGCAATATTGGTTTAAAAATACATTAAAGTGCATTTGTATCCCGTTTAATGCAGCTGTAATTTTCAAGCAACGTATAAAATTATAATAAAATTCGTTGAAGAAAGCACGACAAGTTGTGTGTATTTGTGGAGGAACTCAATTTTAAATTGATATTCATGCTCCAAATATGTGCATGAAAAGAAATATAAAATCACAAAATATTTTTTTTTTCTGTGTTGAAGCAACTTTAAGCAGGAACCATAATGATAAAAGTTATGTTTTACCTTGTCTCAGAGATTCGATTCAGCAATTCCTTCAAAATATTTTAACTCACTATCAAAATACTTTCCAAAATTCATTCATTAGATTGTAACATTTGACATTTGAGTCTTCTGCTCAATTGGAATGACACTGAAAGATAAATGTTAAACAAACGATTAAAGAATCGATAATTCTTTAACCAGAAGGATTCAGTGTCGTTAATAATAATGATAACGGCTGGACCTGTATGTGTTATAGGAAAGGAGGAACATCTGATTGTGACCATCAAGACAGTATAAACGATGTTGACATTGATGGCAACAAGAAAAAAAGCAATCCACCTACAAGATGCGCTAGGCGAGTAGACAAATGTTTTCCCGTCGAAAAAGAAAGTCTTTCCGTGTCTTTCATATTGTTATTATTGTTATTATTTCATATTGTTATTATTCAATAGACCCACGGCTCCGTTAAGCTGTCGCAATGAGCCGTGTCAAATTAACGAATTAAAAAAAAAGATGTTAGATTACTTGAAGAAGAATGCAATATATACTTGATTGTAGGAGATTCAGTTTGCTTTACTATACTTGCAGACAGTTTTTGCACCTAACGCATCAAAGTCGAATTACGAAGAAAAGTGCTTTCGAAAGTGTCGATATAGAAGGATCCGCACGCATTTCTGAAAACACTTCTGTTGAGCGTATGGAAAAGATACCACAGGCGCTCTTGGGTCAATTCCGATCGATTGATTCTTGTTCTTCTCTTTTATTCCATAACAAAGGCCAAAAATACTTAGAACATCGCTACATGCTTAATAATCGAAACGAATCATTGCTTTCTAAGGATACGTTCTCACGAGTAAATTAATAATGTGAATGAACAAGTCGGCTCCCACACTTTGAGGCGATGAAATCGAAATGTTAATTCCAACTTAAAGATGCAGTCTACATTTTGGGAAAGAGATTTTAAATTAACATTATTGTGCACCTAGCTAGTGAAAATCACTAGCGAGGTAGTTCTGATTTTTGAAGAATTCTACTGCCTTCTATAAAATTTCTTATCAATTTGATTGAACTTCACAAAACACAGGATTATTAAGAGTTGCTGAGATACAAGTTTTTTCTATAAAATTTCGGCAGGGAAGGGGTAGTTTAAGCTTCCTAGCCCCTCCCCCTCCTCAGCTTGCTACGTGCCTGCCTCCGCATATGTTTCATAGCAAGGATCTTGGCATGTGTCATTATTAGAAACATGGTCATGAGCGCAAATTCGAGACGACTACTAGATATACAGACCCATATGCCCTCGTATACCAAGATACATTCTCAGTATGCGAGGGCATATGGCCTGTCTATTTTTTCCGACATTGGCTGCTTTGTCCGCATAGTTTTGTGAACATCGGTGCTGGTTGTGGTCTATGTCGTACGAATGCGTTTCCGGTCATTACGTTAGAACAACTGCATTCGGATAATAACTTTGCATATCGCGTCCTGTTCGCATGTCCGAGGACAGTAATAGACAGCTTTACTTCTGATAGGGGCCTTATCTCGAGAACAATCACAATGCAGTACGAATTCTGGTCTACATCCTTGATATGGACCTCTTTGCTATTCTGGTAGACAGAATCCCTTGGGACACTGCGCGTTTGATCCGCAAGGTAAGTAAGGGACGATCTATAAATGACGTAGCATGTTTAAAGTGATTTTTAACGACCCCCTCCCCCATCGTAGCATTTCGTCACAAACCTCTAAATACCCCCTGGTAATTACGTAGCTTGACGGTAATTCTTCCCCCTTGTCCCTGTAAAATTAAAAAAAAAAAAACAAAAAACGATGTTAGTTATTCCCCTTTAAAAAAGCTACGTAGCATGACATGACCCCCTACCCCCCTGTCGTCACACATCATCACAAAATACAATACTCCTCCTCCCCCATATAATGCTACGTCATTTATGGATGATCCCTAATTGCACCAATCATCGTTGATTGGTGTCCTTGATTGGGGACTACATGCAGAAGAAAAACATGGATCTTGTATAGAGATTTGTTATAGAGGTAATGTAGTATAACATATTTGATTGATTTTGACTTCGATGATTCTGCTTTTAAGGTGGGATTACTCGATGACACAAAATAAAACAAAATGAATGTACTTTTAAAGTGGTTTGTTAAAGGTTGTAGATCTCGTCAACTACAATACAAAACCACGTTTGATCAATTTAATACATCCTCAAAATTTTGTGTTTTGGAAAGAAGAAGGAATGACCTTTCCTGTGGTATGGTATGTGCCATAAATCAAGATTTTGAGGGTATACAACATTTTTCAAATGAATCTTGTGTTGCATTTGGCGAGACCTACAACCTATACTAGGTCACTTGAAAAGTACAAAATCACTGTAGCACGGTGTTATCATATAAACGGTCAAAATCACACTGAATTTTTAGGCGTGGTGCAGGAAAAGTTTCCATGTTAAAGGCTTAAACAGTTTTTTTTATTTTGAAGACTTTATTATAGGAATGTTGAATTTTATTTTCCTTTAAAATATATGCTTTAATTTAGGAGATATTAAGGCGCAACGTTAATATCTCCCAGATGAACGAAATTATTTTAACGAATTTTTTTTTAATAAATTTATAATAGTCTCAAAATAAAAAAAAAGCCTAAGCCTTTAACATGGAAATTTCTTTTTTGAACCACGCGAAAAACATTCAGTATGATTTCGACCGTTTATATGATAATCCACTAAGGAACACTCAAAAAATTAAAATTGATCAATTTAAACTAGAGATATTTAACTTTGAATTTCACGCCGGCTTGAAAATGACCCATTATAGCGGCACTGGAAAATTTTGGGTTTATAGCGTTTGAGGGTTAAGAATAAATTACTCAAACCTAAATTCGAAATATGTTCACTGTTTAGAAGTTTTCTTAAAATATCAATTTTATAGTATTTTTTTTCTTGTACTTAATGTGTTTCAATAAAGTTTTGTCTATTTGATCAGTTGACAGTTACGTCATATATTCAGTTACAACTGAGGGTGAGGGTACTATCTTCCCTTTTGAGTCAGTCTCAAAACAATTCAGTATCAAGTTTGTCATGATACGTTCCACCGGGAATCAGTAAGTCAGTCACTGTTAGTCAGTCGGCAGTCGATTGGCGTTAGCGTACGGGAAGCATGCAAAGAAAAAATCTTACGCTCTCTCTGCCTGGCGGCACAGAATCGGAACGGATCACCCTCGTATCCATCGATACAGGTGCACGAGGACAGGTGATTGACTACTTGGCATTCGGCATTTTGACCGCAGGTTCCAGGGCACGGGTCCTGGCATTTGTTACGAACACAGGCACGGTTGGTGGGACAGTCGGAGTTTAGGATACACTCGGGACGACAACCTTCGTACGGGTTGCCGAAGTGATCCTCGATACAGGTACATGAACCGGCACCGTTCTGCTCCCGGCAGACAGCGTTGGCCCCGCAGGGACTGGGAGCACATGGGGACGATACCAACACGGGGTAGTCAGCTGCAATAATTAACATAGGGGAAGATGGTTGAGTTTCGACGAACGAAATTGTGCAGGGTGGAGGTGAAGGGCGGAGAATAAAGCGACCAACCAGCGAAAGCTCGAAGCGAATTGTTGTTGAGTTTGCGATTGCGTTTGTTAGATTTTGCGTGTGTTTTGCGTGTAAAATTGTGATATTATACGTCGTTGCGTTGCGGCAGGCAGTTATAGGTGGAGAATTCAATCACTTACCTTGGTGAATTCTCGTTTGCTCCAAGCTAAAGCACAAGGATCCATCATTGGACTTATACAGCAATTTAATTGATTTCTATAGTTCAAATTTACTAAATCGTCCAATGATGTTTCTCTTGAAAAATATCTTATCATAGGCAAAAATTGTTTCAAAATGTGTCGATTTTCCAAACGTCAAAATGCTGATCAGTTTAATTTAGATGACACATTTGTAAACTAATTTAATTTATGCATGGGTTCTACTGGGTAGCTTAAATTAGCATTTCACCATTGGTTGTGCTACCGTTGCGTTGTGATATTCTCATGTTTGAATGGAAAGAACTGTGATGTTGGTGTGCCGGTGCAAATGGGACATTGCACAACTAGCGTCGATGCACTTCTGATTTGTATATAATTGTTGAATGTATGGGATGTGTGATAGTTTTAAACATTTTAGAAAACGATTTGATTTGTATTCTCCGTTGCAATAAAGATATAAAAATATGAAACCCCGGGTTTGATAACTATAAGGTAAAAGAGGGCAATGTTTTCTATTACAGACATAGAAGAAAATCTGGAACCACTGCACTTGGTGGTACAAATTACATTGTTATTAAGTCGTAGGGTTACCAGATGGGCTAAAAGCAAAATAAGGACATCCTGAATCTTGACCGAGGCTAACAAATTTTGCTCATCAGCATTGAAATTTGTATGGATATTTGGAAAGACGACACATACTAGATGAAAGGTCTGTTATAGCCTTAATTTGTTCTACGGTAGCGAATGTCGATGTCGATTCGAGATCGCAATAAATGGGAAATGAAAACTGGTTCCGAAACATCTCAGCGTACAGACAGGAGATCGAGGTCAAGTAAGTTTTTACAGCGATCTATGTAGCTTGGTAGGTTCAGTGGGCCCCTCCATGGAAGTCGATGAGGTGCGAAACGACCAAATTTGCTCTGACTAGTTTCAATGCGTCGAATATCATTTTGATTATAAGTTGCTCAGACTACATGGCCGTCTTCGAGTGTAAAATGGACCAAAGCACGATATTGTACTTTTAAACAATGTAAATCGTATGTAGTTCTTAGTGAATTTAAAAATGAATCCTAGCAGCTTGAAGGTCTTCGAAATAGTGTACTCAAGGTGGTGTTTAAAGTTTAGTTCGGGATCTAGGTAGACTCCCAAATCTTGAACAGACGAGTCCCGTTTGAGAACGATATGTGAAATATTGTAGTTGAAATGAACTTTCGAACCGAATACTTGGGAGCATTTAACATCATCCTATTGGCATAGAACCAATTGGCGAAAACATCCAACTGGGACTGCAAGAATTCTGCGTCTTTAGCATTCCTGATAAGGTGAAATAGTTTGAAATCGTTAGCTAACGAAAGTTTCATGTACTTCAGCAAATAGTTTAAGTCGTCTAAATAGAGCAAAAATATGAATGGCCCGAGATGACTACCCTGAGGAATAGAACCCTGTGCTAGAAAATGAGAGCTGTTCAAAATTTTATGCTTTGAATTAGAGGACAAAATCATTTTTTTCAGCCAACACTCAACAAGATAAGAAACAAGCTTTAGTTTGAAACATTACTTCAATCAATGAACTTTATCAATGCTTTTGAATCATTAATCTGAACATTAGAAATCAAATGTACTGTAGGGAAGTGATCAACTAAAATGGCGAATAAAATGTTTCATTCGCTTGGACGAACTTAATCTGATTGATTTCAAATATACCATTGACTAAAACTAAGGATATTTGAAGTAAAATTAAGGACACTTTCCCAAATCATCGAAATTAAGGACATGTCCTTTAAAATAATCTCTTTTCCATTGGACGTTGCCAAAATTTCTAAGGGGCCGGTCATATACCGCGTGGACCAAAAAATTTCCATTTTGTTCTTACCTCCGCGTACAACCGTGGGCGATTCCTGTTACACTGCTCTTTTTCACCAATGTCCACGTGGACTTTTCGAATGTTCTTTGTTAAATCATATTATAAAAAGGGTTTCCAATGTCAAGTAAAATACGAATATTCCTAATGTGTTGGACTGCTTTGGTACTGATTGTAACCAAAAGAACAGAAGGCGAATCGTCCATAAATCTTTATAGGTTTTCTTAAATTTCAAAAAGTGTTTGGCTGAAAGACACTATTTGTACTCATTGAAAGAACACAAACCAACTTCTTCAATTGGTTTATATAATTCCAACAACATGGTTTTAAATTCAAAAGTAGTGGGATAAAGGGTGTTCCACAACAAATTGAATCACGGAAAAAACGCCGTAGAAAATAACTTATTAGTTTAGAGTCCATTTGTTACACTGTATTTTTTATCGCTGTCAGTTTTTAGAAAATTGGAGAAAATGGCGTCACTCGAAAAGCGGCGCAGCGAATTGATTTTGAGGAAGAGCCTGGAATATCCTCGGCTTTCTCAACGAGACATCCGGAAAAAAAACTAGGATTGGGCAGTCAATGGTGAGTCGTGTGAATAAACAGTACTACCAAACTCTGAGCATCGAACGGGAGGAGAAATCCTGTCAGAATGGATGTTAAAGGGCGAACACGAAATTATTGCGACACATTCAACAGGGTATAACTTTTTTACCATTGGGTAAAAATCAACCAAATTTTGCACACTTAATCATTGATGTGTATTGTTTACATGCTGTCAAACTCGAAGTCGTGTTTTTCGATTCAACGAAAATGGAGGTGAACCAACGCGAGTCAAATTCTTTCCTAACACCTGGAATTTCCTGACCTGTCGCACCGGCAGTTGGGAAAAATGTTGAACATTCACCATTCAACCGTCTCCAGAGTGTTGAAGCGGTTCCAGGAGCGGTTGACGTTGGACCACGGCAAAAGAAGCTGGAAGAAAACCGGGACCGGAGAACAAAAAGACGGAGGGAAAGGTGAAGCGGATCTTAAGCCGTGATTTGGCTAAAAAGATCTGCATGTCGCAGAGCTACGTCCAGAATACAAAGAAGAGAGCTGGACTACATACATACAAGGTACAGAACTTCCCAAACCGCGATGAGCGGCAACAATCGACGGCTAAAACTCGGGCACGGAAGCTCTACGAGAAGCTGCTGACAAAATATGGCTGCTGTGTGATGGACGACGAAACGTATATAAAAGCCGATTTTAAGCAAATTCCGGGTTGGAGTTTTTCATCGGCAAGAGCAAGTTCTATGTGGACGACAAATTTAAGAAGAAGAAAATGTCGAAGTTCGCCTCCAAATATCTCATTTGGCAGGCCATCTGCTCTTGCGGACTGAGGAGTGAGCATTTCGTGACAAAGGGCACAGTAAATGGCGAGATCTACAAATCTGAGTGCCTCGAGAAGCGCCTTTTGCCGTTCTTGCAGCAGCACGACGAAGCTCCGCTATTTTGGCCAGATTTGGCATCATGCCACTATTCTAAAAGTGTCCTGGAGTGGTATGAGGCCAATTCTGTCCATTTTGTTCCAAAGGACATGAATCCGCCAAACTGTCCGGAGCTGCGCCCGGTGGAGCAGTACTGGGCAATGATGAAGCGGGAACTTCGGAAGAGCAAGAAGACAGTCAAAGACGAGAAGGACATGTTAAGAAAATGGAAAAAAACTGAGAAACTGGTACTGGATGACACTGTAAAGGCTTTGATGGAGGGCATCAAGCGAAAATGCGTTCAATTTTACATAAATGCTCCATCGATTAACTTTTCTTTTGATTTTTGAAGTAAATATATGTATGAAACTATCCTAAAATTTTGGTTTGGTTTTAAACATTATAAGAAAATTGGCATGACATTTTCGGTGTCGCAATAATTTCGTGTTCGCCCTTTATATTACTGATCAGGATCACAAGCATGTAGTGAAAGCGTTTAAGCGGAACCCCAATACTTCTGTCAGGGATGTGGCCAAAAAGTGGAATTTGTCCAAGTCTTTCGTTCAGAGAGCCAAGGACCGGAAGGGACTGCACACTTAGAAAAAATAGTGTAAATTTACGTCTCCTGACCCTGACATATACGAGCATCAAAAATGACTTAGTTTTACGTTTGATTTTAATTTTACATGACGTTTAATTTCGTAAATCATGTAATTTTACTCCACATACAGCGTTTCTTCTGAATGGTTGGAAGCGTAATTTTATGTTATTGCGCATGTAAAGTATGCGTTTCATGTAAAATTAAACGGAACACGGTAATGTTCCGTCATATCGTAAATTACGGTTTGTTGAATTGTGTCATGTTTGCAATTACGTCAACGATAAATTTCAGATTTTTTTGGTGTGTGCATACATACAAAGTGTAGAAAGCTTCAAATCGTGCGAACGGCAAAATACGGTGGGAATGTCACGGGCTCGAAAACTGTACACACAGATGCTGATGAAACTTAGCTGTCTTATCATGTATGATGAGACTTACGTCAAGGCGGACTTCCGGGGCTACTGTTCTTCACCGCCCAGCACAAGTTTGATGTTCCAGAGGAAGTGAGGAAGCAGAAGCTTTCAAAGTTTGCCGTTAAATACATGACTTGGCAAGCGATCTGCTCATGTGGCAAACGGAGTGCACCGTTCGTGACTACCTGGGCTGTAAAGGGGACCCGAGCAAACGAAAAGCCCATAATACACCCATGCTCATGGGGTTTGACATGGGTGTTTGAAATGGGTTCAACCCATGAAAACACCATCACCATGGTCCAGTAGATCCCATATAAAATACCATATGTTGGTGTATTTATGGGTTATTGAGACCATTTTATGGTGTCTTGATGGTTGTAAATATTGGCACGGACCATGTTTAAGGTTTTTTCAAGGGGCTATATGGTGTTTGAACCCATGAGTATTTGCTCGGGGAGATCTGCCTTAAGGAGTGCCTACAGAAGCGTATGCTTTCTCTGTTGAAGCAACGATCTTCTGGTCAGATCTAGCCTCGTGCCACTATTCAAATATTGTTCTGGAGTGGTAAGAAGCCAACGGGGTCACTTTCGTACCCAAGGACATGAACCCTCCTGAACACACCAGAACTAAGACCCATCTAAAAATACTGGGCAATTCTGAAGCAGGCACAACGGAAGTATCCCAAGGAGGTCAGATCTGAGGGAGACCTCAAAAAAGTCGGTTTCCGTACAGAAGAAGCTGCAACCATATGTTGAAAGTTTGAAGAGGATCGGTTCACTAGGTAATTTTCTATGTGAACAGTAGTGATTTTTCCGTGATGCGATTTGGTGTGGGACACCCATTGCTACAACGATACATAACATTGATTCGAGTGTTCATGGCATGGGAGCAAAATTTTGTTCGGGAATGACTTCTACTTATTTTATGATGTCAGTTGCGTACGATGTTATCGTTATATAGAAATGCATTCACATTGTAGGCTGTTATAAGCTCTTGAAGTGTTGCACATTCTTGGAAAAATTTGAAGAATAAAATCGAACTCTTTTATGATATTACTGAGTCAAATTTGTTTTACTATCTTATTAACCCTTGTAAAGGCAAGCTAAAATCCTAACATTAAAGGGCAAGCCGGGCCTCTCAGGCCAGTCTAAATTCAAGCTTCTTTTTGCCGTTCTCGTATAGAAAGGTTATGCAATCGGTCAAAATTTCGACTTTTTAACCGAGACCAGCAGGGCCAAATCTCTTATACCATTCGACTCAGTTCGTCGAGATCGTAAAATGTCTGTATGTGTGTGTATGTGTGTATGTATGTATGGATGTACGTGTGTGGCAAACAATCTCACCGATTTTTCTCAGAGGTGGCTGGATCGATTTGTACAAATTTAGTCTCAAATGAAAGGTACAGCTTTCCCATCGGTCGCTATTGATTTTTTTTATTGATCCGACTTTCGGTTCTGGAGTTACTTGTTGAAGAGTACAATCACACAGCAAATTTCCAAAGAAACTGATACCACCATGATGTCCAAATGATGCAATATATATTATAATATGTGCAACATTACTTGGCTTTGCATGTCTAGATCAATAATGACCCACCGAAGGCACTTCGACCACATTGGCCAGCTATGGCGGTTCTTGATGCCCCGGGGGAACTTACCAAGTTTCTAAGATTATGTCATACCTATTTCTCAGCGAATTCTTTCCTGATTTTTACAAACTTGGTTTCAAATGAAAGGTACAGCATTCTCATTGGCTGCTGTTGAATTTCTAATTGATCCGACTTCCGGTTTCGGAATTACAGGATGATGAGTACGAACACGCAGCAAATCCCGATTTCAGCGTATAAGGCGATGGATGTAAAAAGGTCAATTTTTTTCAAAAGATGAGTACTCGGAAGATCACGTTGACTGTCGATTGGTTCTGAGCTCCATTTCGTTTGAACACGACCAATAAATGTTTCTGGGTTGCTATTAATTTCTTCTGATGCATAACCGGAGTACATATTCAGATTTTTCATCCGAGTCTGCATCAGATTCATTGTCGGAAGCAATATCGTTCACATCTTCTTCCTCGCTTTGCAAATCAGTTTCGGAATCGTCTGCTGTTGAATTTGCTCGAATTTCTCCCATTATTTCAGATTCTTTGAGACGATTGAAAACATGGGCATATCGTCTTATAGCCCTTTCAATTTTTTGTTGCTTCTAGATCCTACAATTTGAATAATTATGACAACTATAACACAAAGAATAGACAACAAAAATAGACAATAACGACAGAGTTAGGTTATGTTGTATCCAAATAATTGTCAAGTAGACCACAGTGGGTGAAATAAAAGTATTTACCCAAAAAAATATGACACACGTCATTATCGTATGCTATTTTTACATCTATACATATAATCAATGTTTGTATGTATATGATTTATGGACTTCCAAACGGCTTAACCGATTGCCGTCAAAATTTATACATAGTAGGCATTTGTTCTGGAGCGTGTTTGTGTGCTATTGGTTGGAGATTATCTGCCCGCCAGATGGCGCTTTAGAACAAATTGTGTTTTCCTCATATTTCGTTGATAGTCGCAGCAACGCGCGATGGGTATTAGCTAGTTTCTTATAAAAGAAATGTATAGAATTCGCTCAAACTTTGAAGATTTTTTTCTTATAAGAAAAGGTAAAAAGATAAAATCAATCAAAACATGAAAAAAATTCCTGCTAATATGAAAATGAACTCATCAAAATGTTTTTTCAGATAAATATTAATGTATAAAACCCGTGGTAATCCTAGTAAATATTGCATGCACACCGGGCATGTCAGGCCCGGCTTGCCTTTTTGTGCATGTAAAAAATTCAAACATAGCTGCGCATCACTCCATAGATGAAAATTTCACAATTCTTTATTTTTGTTATAAATTTCAAAGCTACTTATCAAAATTTCCATGCCCAAGCTTACACTGCATACACATTTTTTTGTAACTAAAAAAATGTAACGTGCCGGGCCTCTGAGACCCGCTTGCCTTTTTGAGGGTTAAGGAAAGCATATAAGTTAATGTCCATGTAGATAATTTCTAAACCCCCACCCACGTCAACGTGGAGAAACGTAGACTGTTTTGTACCCCCTACCTTTCATTGTCCACGTGGTATATGGATGGCCCCTAATTTGACCATCTATTTCAATATGGTTTATTTCTGGGATAAAATTTTCTACCTTTGTACCACATTCTTATATAGTATTTAGGGACGAATGACAGTGCAATAAAATGAAACACATACACAAATATAATGAAATGCGATTGAACATGATACCAATCCTTATGAGTGCTATGAGTGACGCTGCTCGCACCATATATCAGCGGTCGAAACTTAAAGTCGCAAGTGCAGACCATGTTTCGTAAACTCGTTAATTCTATTAGAATGTAAAAGTTGATTAGAAACTTTAAGCGTAGCATTCGGACTAGAATTGATTGATATATGAGTCGATTGAAAAAGCCTTCAGCAGACAAAAACTATTTTTAGCCGATTTTTAATGTTGACTTTTTTTCGGAACACTGCCAATTAAAATGGTAATTGGAAGCACAAATAATATGCAAAATATGAGCTTTTTCTGATAGCTGTAGTTCATCCACAAGAGGTTTGAAGTTTCTCTAGTAATATATATGGAAACTTGGAAATAAAAACTTAAAATTAAATTAAAAAATTCCACAGTAACTTTGCATACCTCAACAATTTTCGCCACATAGCTAACTTTATAACGAACAGCTTTGTTGAAGGTTGCATATTGATCGGAGGTTTTCCGACAAAGTTATTTAACTTTGAAGACCAACCGATTTTTTTTGAAATGGCCTATTCTAAGCGTGTGCGAGAAAGAGAGGCAGCACATAATTTTATATGAGAATATCTTTTTACTGCAAAATCGGATCAATTTGCAGTCTTCGGCAATGATGATCCTTACACCTTCAGCGATATATCTTCAGATTATGGGATACACAAGATGATACTGGCATTTTTTAATGAATTTATTGTTTTTTGCCTATTTTTCATATATTTTACAATACAAACTTGAAAACTCTTGTGAGTGAACTAGAGTTTTCAGAAAAAGCTCAAACTTCACATATGGTATGTAAAGCCAATTCCCGTTTGATTTAACAGTGTTCCGAAAAAAGTCAAAATTGTTGCCGGTCTAGTGTACATACGTTCATCCGGTGTTTACACTGGAGGTTCATCCTTGGCGACTTTTTTGATGAACGATTTAAATTATTTTAAACGATTATTACTCCGAAGAACTTCAGACCATGTTTTACGCTGAAAGTTTATAGCCGACTTTAATATCTTAATCGAATTAAGCGACCGCTTAAATCCATGAAATCCAGGAACGCATTGATGTGTAATATTTGCAATATTTGCTCGCAGTGTACAATTATGACGAATCAGAAGTGCATCGAATCACATAAACAATCATGACCACCAAGCATGTTTCCGTGTCTTGATATCAAGCGGCAAAGCATTTGGCATTTGTTGGATGGGAATTTAATTGGGCATCATTTGTCATCGTTGCCGGATGCAGATATTCGATCCACAAGTGCTTTTCAGTTGTTGCTAATTTTTGGTGTCTCTATACTGTTTTAGATTTTATGCTAAAATTAGGTAAAATTGATTTTGATTTATTTAGGAAAGTAGCATAGCATTATTGAAAAGTTTTAATACTGTTTTGAGTACAGTCAAAGCAAAAGAAATACGTTAGCTATTAGTTTATTTTAATCCTGACAGAATAGGGCACCAAAAATTTTCATTGAATCAGAATTTAGACCACCTTTACTTTTGATTTCCAATAGTCTGCAAATTATTATTTACCAGCACTTGCTTCACGTGAAGCTTTCGGGTAGGGAAGTGAGTTGCTCCAAATTAAACTTGATAATTCCATGCCCCGTTGGTTAAAACCTTTCCGGGTGTAGTTGTAAGCGTAAACCGTTCCCTGCCCTGCCGCCGTGGCATTTCCATATCGGAGCAATAAATATAAAAAAAATAAAAGTTGACTCACCCTCTATCGGTTGGCAGCCGGTGAACGGATCGCCGGTGTATCCTTGCTCGCAGGAACAGCTGGGCGTATGATTCACTACGGAACACTTGGCATTCAGACCGCACGATCCAGGGCATGGGTCAGTACACTTTTGACGAATGCAGGCTTGGGTTTGTGCACATTCGGTGCTGAGAACACATTCGGGGCGACAGTTCGGTGGCGATCCTATGTAGTTTGGTAGGCAAGAACATGCTTCTTTACTACCGACTACCTTGCATTCCGCGTTCGGTCCACAAGGTGATGGCATACAGGGCGTTGGCGGTGCTTTCGTGACGGGGATAATTACTTTGTCGCATCGTGAGAACGGATCGCCTGTGAAACCGGCGCTGCAACTACAGATCGGGTTGTGGTTGATAACTTGACATTTGGCGTTTACTCCACACGATCCTGGGCATGGATCGATACACTTATAGTTAACACACGCCTTCTGCGAATCGCAGTCTGAACTTTGTGAACATTCTGGCCGGCAGTTTGGTGGGCTTCCGATCATCTCCGGTTGACACTTGCAAACTGCGACACCATTTTGGATACGACAAATACTGTTAGGACCACATGTACTCTGATCACACACTGGAGGTGATTTCGTAAGGGGTTCTTCTTCCAGTCGCAGTTCACAGCGAGTGAATGGATCACCTATCATTCCTTCTGGACAGACACACGTCGGAACGTGGTTGACGACTTCGCACAGTGCTTGATTTCCACATACTCCTGGGCAGGGATCAATGCACTTGTAATTCACACAAGCCAGCTTCTCGGTACAATCACTATTTACGTCACATTCTCGTCGACAGCCGGAGAAGACATCGTACGGGTTTCCTTCATATCCCTGCAAACAGTAACAAGCTCCGGCTTTGTTTCGCTCTCTACATTCAGCATTAGGTCCACACGGCGATGGCGTACATGGTGTCAGTCTTTCGGTTACCGCTGTCGAAAGAAAATTAAACGTACAGTCATTAACAACATTTGTTTTAGTTTAGTTTATTAACTTACGTGGTAGGGTTCGATCACACTGCACCAAGGGATTACCATCGAAACCATCGTTGCAAACGCAGACAGCTCGATGGTTAATCGCTTGGCAGATTGCATTGTGCCCACAGGCTCCCGGACATGGATCAATACACCGTTCGTTTTGACAGACCAGGTCACTGGGGCATTCGGCATCGATCGTGCATTCCGGGCGACAGTTCGGTGGTCGGCCGATGTAGTTTGGTTGACAAGTGCAGGCAGCCTGCGTTCCAACAACTCTGCATTGAGCGTTTGGTCCACATGGTGAAGGTAAACATGGATCAAGAGGTTCCGGTGTATCTTTTGGAATTTCTTTCTTCACACACCGAACGAACGCATCTCCGGTGAATCCTGGCGGACAGCTACATATGGGATTGTGGTTTACAACTTGGCATCGTGCCTCTGTTCCGCATGTACCTGGACAAGGGTCAGTACATTTTTGGTTCACACAAGCTCGATCTTGGTTACACTCCGAGCTGACTACACATTCCGGCCTACAAGAAGGTGGCGATCCGATGTAACCCGACTGACAGGAGCACACTGGATGTCCGTTTACTTCACGGCAGTGGCTGTATGGACCGCACGGAGATGGATAGCATCCTTCCGCTTTAGGTCTCTCAGTTACTATTTCCGCAACACAACCTCTTGAAGGATTGCCAGTGTATCCCTCTAAACATAGACAGATAGGACTATGGTTCTGAACTCGACATTCCGCATTCAGACCGCAAACTCCAGGACAGGGATCCTTACACTTGTTGTTGGCACATGCTCGGAATTTGTCGCAATCTGAATTTTGAACGCATTCAGGTCGGCAACCGGTGTAAGGATCACCGAAGTAATCCGGAAGACATGTACAGGATCCGGCACCGTTACGTTCTTTGCAGACTGCGTTGGCTCCACACGGTGACGGATTACAAGGATTGACCTGCTCTGGTTCGTGTGCTGTGGAGAAATAATTATGCAAGATGAATTAGTGTTTTCAGTGCTACGAGTGCTAGGTTGACAAAAGATTCTTACAGACAGTGAATTCTGTACAAACTGAAAACGGATCACCAGTGAATCCAGTCTGGCATTCGCAAACAGGGCTGTGTTTAATTACAGTGCAAATTGCGTTGATACCGCATGAGCCTACGCAAGGATCTTTACATTTTTCATTTACACAAGCCAGATTTGCAGGGCATTCTGCATTGATCATACACTCCGGTCGGCAGTTGGGTGCCCGGCCGATGTAATTTGGTAGGCAAGAACAGGCAGGCGTATTGCCTACGGCCCGACACTGCGAGTTGCGTCCGCAGGGGGATGGCACACATGGATCAATAGGTTCAGATACCACAGGAGTTTCTAGAATAGATTTACATACACCATAGATAGAAAGAAAGATAGGAAATGTAGTCACACGCAGTAGGCAGTACGGTCTTAAATGTATGCTTACTCTCTTCTGGTAGACACCGATGGAAAGGATCCCCAGTGAAGCCGGGAGAACAGCTACAGATAGGG
This sequence comes from Topomyia yanbarensis, assembly GCF_030247195.1. Taxonomy (NCBI): domain Eukaryota; kingdom Metazoa; phylum Arthropoda; class Insecta; order Diptera; family Culicidae; genus Topomyia; species Topomyia yanbarensis. Next base: position 183,564,438 of record NC_080671.1, on the reverse strand, counting down.
CTGTGATTGACGATCTGACAGCGTGCGTTCTGTCCACACGTGCCTGGACAGGGATCTTGACATTTTTGCTGAACGCAAGCCTTATCCATGGCACATTCGGAACTGACGACACACTCCGGTCGACAACTTGGCGGAGTTCCAATGTAGCCAGTTTGGCAAGAACAAACGGCATGCCCGTTGATTTCACGACACAAGCTATTTGGTCCGCAGGGGGACGGTGAGCACGGATTGATTGGATCGTTTTGCTCTACAAGGGTGTATTTACATTGGTTAGAGTGATAGCTATATAGGTAGATAAATACAGTGAAGCTTACTCGGAGGGATCGGTTCATGGCAAGCTGACAGTGGATCCCCGGTATATCCGGAAATGCATACGCAACTGGGTGAATGATTGACCACGTAACACTCGGCATTGCGCCCACAAACACCAGGACAGGGATCTTTACATTTATTATTACCACAAGCCTTGTTACGTGGACAGTCGCTGTTGGTCACACATTCCGGACGGCATCCACTGTACGGATCGCCAAAGTATTCCGGTAAACATGTACAAGAACCAGCACCATTACGTTCTTTACACACCGCATTCGATCCACACGGCGAAGGATTGCAAGGATCCCTCGGTTCGTCTCGTATTGGTGGAGCTATAATAGAGCGAAAGGATAGATAATACATAGATACACACGTACATACACACAAACATGCTAGGTAGAAATTATTTTGTACACAAGCTACAGTATCCATGCAATTATAATATACAACTACATACTATGGAGGTATAGTGAATACTATTTAGAAACAAACGGGAAGCATCCATCGGGAACGTTGAGTCTGATTGGAGATTGCTATTATAAACGCATCTCACTGGATCCATCCCATAGTAGAAGTTTGATTTCAGGAAAAATACAGGAAGTTGGGATATTGGGGCATTTTATAAAAAAAATATAGTGCGGAGACTTAATGTCAATAAACCTGACGCTTCTGAATTTTACCGATAACGAATCTACTTCTTTTTTTCCTGGGAATCTCCAGCGTTCAACAAGATACATTTGATAAAAATTGATTAAAAATAATGATTCCAGCTAGGACCAAACGACTTCAGCGAAGTTGTAGAAAGACCAGGGCTGCAAATTTTCACCAGGTTGTTTTAAACTTGAACGAAGAACAAATCTCAAATCATGCCCTACTATGTTCAATTCGTCGTTTTTCGTTTGCATCATTCATTCAAACAGCCAAGCTGCTCAATCATTTTCCATTCATTTTCGATTTGATTGACACTATGAATATATCTGTACTGGGATGTTGACGAGGTTTTTCAAGCAAAACTACTCTGATCATACTTCTTACTGTTCATGTAAGCTTGAAAACGCAAAATATGTCAACATTTAACCTGAACTGGCCTCTACAGAGCAGATGACAACTTCGGTTGGTGAATGAAAAAGCAACAATTTGAAATGATGACGTACGAGTTGGTTATGAAAATCCCGCCAACTTGAAAGTGAATGATTAAGGGAGGCTTTGAATTTGAATCATGGTTGGGTTTGATTGAGCTGAAAGTTGGCATTTGGAAATGAAAATTTGCACCACTGAGAAGGACAAATTTGGTAATAGTTTGTTCTAGCTCTAGCTGTCAAACTTTTCATTTTACAACAAATTTAAAATCGAAGGTTAGGGTGTTTCTTAGTGTTTCTTAGGAAAACTGTTTTATTAACTTTAGCGGTATTTATTTAAAACCGAAGTAATTTGTTTCATGGCACCACATATTTAACTATTTTCGTGGAAAAGTTATGAGCACTTTTTCGTCAAAAAAGGGGTTTTTTGGAATAACAATATAACTCATTGGGGTAAACAAAAGATAATTCTTTTTCAATGAAAAATGAGGTCGTGATTACAGTTCTAATTGAGCCAAAATGGCGAACACAACATTTTTAAAAATTCCATTAAATTGATTTAAAGAAATCCGTTTTTGGTATATAATTTATTATCTTTTGAATAATAGAAGCTAGAGTTTTGTTCGTCTACAAATACTCTGAAAAACATCAGAAGGATTGGTTGAAAAAAAAAATGAAAACTGAAAAAGTTATATTAAAAACTTGATTTTTCAATTAATCCCTTGTAATATGTTTAAATTACTTTCACGGTGGATAATATGAAGAATATAGCTTCGTTTTCATGATAAAATATTGCACTATACGATTCTTTCCTATTATTTTGATAGTGGGTAGGGTGGTTCTGAATTTAAAATCAGAAAATTAACTTTTTAATGGTTCGAGATAGAGTTTTGCTGTCTTCCAGAAAATTGAAGAAAATAAAATTTTAAAAAACTTTGTCGAAGACACTGAAAGTCTATGTCGTGTACTTTTCGTTTTACGAGAAATTTACCAACAAAAAAATAAGATGCTTCTTAAAAAAATGGTTTTCTTTATATAACTTTTGCAGTTTTCATATTTCATTAAGATCACTAGAAATGTTTTCATATATTTCGAAGAAGAACAATTTGTCATAATATACCGAACCTCTAGCTTCTCTCGTTAGAAAGTTATGTATACCTTTTAATAAAAGTAAAATATTTTTTGAGTTAATATTGCGAGATATAAAAAAATATTTTTTTGCCATTTTTTGGTGATCTATACTACAAAGCATGCTATTTCATATGGCAGCAATGTCAAGTTATATTTTTTATTAAAAAGTTCACATAACTTTGAAACGAAAAAAGTTTAGTAGTTGGTGATTTAAAACAAATTATGCGCCTTAAAATAATTTTCAAGATGTCTAAAGAGTACTTTAGTGTAAAAAAAAACTACAAAAGTTATCGAAATAAAGTTTTTTAAGAAGCACCCTAAAGCTTACATTTGGATTTCTCATGCAATGAAAAGTATAAAAGCTAGAGCTTCCATGTCTTCAGTAAATTAGTCTAAAATGTGTTGCTCTGCAACTTCATCGAAGACAGTAAAGCTCTATCTTGAACCGTTTAAAAGCTCAATTTTAAATATTGCTAAAATTAGAACCACCTTAACATCTATTTAAACAAAAATAAGGACCTTGCAAAGTACAACAACGTTGGCAAACATATTGTATTGCACATTTCCCACCAAATCGAACTGCACAGTATGAAAGTGTGATGAATCAAAAGTGTGATAAAAAGTGCAACTCCTTCGACCTGACAAATTATTGACATAGAAAAGTGTCAAAAACAAACTTCTTCTTACTTTTAGTAGCTGGAAGGTTAGCATGGCTGCCAGTATCCGTTTTTACAATAAATTTGATGGAAAAAGTTAATTTTTTGTCGATTTCATATCATTCCATTTGGCAACCGTGAAAAAAGTGTGATAGCGAAGTGCATCAAAAATTCAACTTTCAAAGCACTAAGCAATAAGGCTAAGTCCTTTACTTTTAGCAAAAAGTTAAAATTCCTGCTAAATTTACATTCTGGACCACTGTGGGTTGGGATTTTGATGCAAAATAAATATTTATGCCCGAAACTCGTGACCACTGTTAAACCAACACTCGACCAGAAATGGATCGGCACCGGATCAATGTTGGACCAACGTTGGACTAATGTCTAACGCCGGGACAATGTTTGACCAGCGTCGGCCCCATATAAGACCAAAGGGTATACAACAGCATTCAGTTTCAACGCTTTCCTCATTTATTAATTTCCAAGCTGACTTAAGTTTCACACAGAAACGAATGTTTCCGGTTCAGAGAAAATAAGAATTCATTCATTATGGAAAACATTCACTTGTTATATTTACATTTTCGAGCATAAATGAAATGCACAATCTATGTCTGGTGGATTTTTGATCATTTTTATGTGGGAATTTGGAATTAGAACCGAAAATAATTGAATAACTGCTCTGTACTGAACGAGTGATTGACGAAGCGAACAACCGAAACATGGCCTAGAACGCAGTATCAGAATATATTGGCTTAAATGGCACGTTCCCCGTATGTAGTCGGGAATTTGATAGAACGCAGTAGGGGTATGCATTGAAATTGGATCCTCTTTCAAGCTCACCCGAGGACGATAATATTTTGGAACTCCGTTTAGGGCTATTTTAAACCATTCCCAGTTCATTCTTGGACCAATGGTGAATGATTGTTGGATCTGTGTTGGACCAATATGGGATCAAAGCTGGATCAAAGTTTTGCGAATGTCGAATCAATGTAGGACCAATACTGGACGAACGTCAGATCGATGTTGCACAAATGTAGGACTATTCTTGATCGAATTAATTTAACGGATCAATGTAGATCCAATATCGGGTGGTATGTTTGATCCGTTTTAATGCAAGTCGGTACAATCAGCACAAATTGAGATAGTTTTGCGGGCAGCCAATAACAGGCATTGATGAATTCAATTGATAGTTCAGTGTAATAAAGGATGATCCAATTGGTTTGCCGAATAATTCTACGCGTTTACTCATACTGAATTGGAGTTCAATTGTGCCGTGAACGTGAACATGTTCACGCTTCTATGAATGACGTTATCCTCGACTAATTAAAAAACCTCTGCTTGGGTCAGGCATTTTCCAAAACAGGACTGCAATGCGCGCTATTTTAAAGAACGCGAACAAAAGTAACGAAAACGCCACTTCCATGTCACTGATTGATGGGAAGCACGCAGTACGATGAACAAAACATCCGTACCTAGTACTGGGGTATGTGCTCCATTTTCGACAGCAGTGCTTTTTATAGTGGAATTAAGCAGAAGACATCTGTCTTAAGAGGGTTAAGTGCTTTCATACTACGGCACACACCGGGCTAATCGGTTTCACCTTTGAAAAGCACCGGAGTCGAGTACATTCCGAGCTTCGTAAATCATCTTGGAAGTGAATATCTGTGTCTTGTACTCGTATCCTAGTGACTGTTTTAACACCCGCTTGCTTCGTTTAATGCACTCAGGCGGAAAAGCTATGGTATTTTTATTTGGTCAGTATAAAAGGTGTTTAATTTTTTTATATTTTTTTGTAAAATTAAGGGTCGCAAATAGATGAACTTGTAAAAGATAGCACTCAGGAGAAGTTTATGTATGCCAATTTTCGACCAAGCAACTGTATGTCGGAATGACCCAGTTAGCAAAGAGCCGTGCACAGTAAGTAAATTGTTTCCGGTTATTGCTTCAAATTCCGGTATTCATGTTTTTGTAATCGGTTACCATGTTTTTGTAATAACGGTTTGGTAATGTAGTTTTCATATCGTTCAGAACATTCCGTCATATTTGATGGATGCTTTTTATTACATCTGATTCAATGGAAATTTACAGGGTTCGTTCAATCTGTGTATGTAGCAACAATGCACATTGGTCCACAATGCAAATTTAGCAGAACTTTTATTTTTTTTTAACGAAAACTAAACCAGTCCCTTGTTTTTGTCAAAGCAACAGTTAGGGTTAACTTTACCAAGATAGAAAGATTAACGGTTTATTTATTCTACTTTCAGTGAAGTTGCAGAACGATTAATTTTAGAAAAGTTTGCTGAAGACGTGTAAGCTCTATCTGTCATACTTTTCATTTAACAAGAAATTTAAAATTGAGGTTGAGGGTGCATCTTAGAAAAAAGTTTTATTCATATAACTTTTGCAGTATTTATTTAAAACTGAAACCACTTCAGACAACTTCAAGATTTTTTAGGGTGAATAATTTGGTAATATGTTTAAATTATTTTCTTAGTAGACAATATAAAAGATATTCTCTCGATAAAATTTTGCACTTTATATAACTTTCCTATTGTTTTAAATGTTGTTATAAATTCATTAAATCTTGAAAATTAACTTTTTAATGAGAAGAGATGGGGTTTCGCAGGTTTTTGGAAATTTGAAGGAAATCAAATTTTAGAAAACTTTGTCGAAGACACTGGAGCTCTATGACTTGAATTTTTCATTTTACATGACTCATCATGTACTAAAATTCTTCCAAACATATTATTCAGCTAAACCCAACCATTATTTCGTAAAACATAAGGTATCCAGTGCCACCTAGCGGTAAAATTGCCAGCTAGTGGGATTTCTCCCTGTAAGTTGTCGAAAAATTCCATACAAGCTTTATAAACGTTGGTCCGGTAGCTCGACTTGTCCGATTTGTTTCAAATTGGGAGCAGATACTCCTGGTGGGCCTGTAAATTGACTCAGGCCTGGTGAGAGTCACTTTTTTATCACTTCATAGTGGTTTTTTCGACAAAAACGTGTGAAAAATTATCCACGTGAAAACGGTACGGCGTACAGCAATGATATCTTCTTGGATGTTTATGACAATCCAATATCTTAATTTTGATGATATAATTTATCGAAATGATTAATCCCCTTTGAAGTGAGATATTTGCCACATTTTTTTTAAAGTATAAACACAAGTTAAAGTCTTCAGAAATGATGAAGAACTTGTTTTTGAAAACATCTTTACTGAAGACCAACATTTCTATTTATAGTACACTCGAGATTATAGACTGTTGTTTGTGAATGACCCCTAGAAACTTTTTTCGACCTGACTTCAAAAATATCGTAGGTAAAGGTTCTGTATGTTCCAGAAAGTTGCTGATCTTGTCAAGATACGCATCTTTCCAGAAGAGATCGTTCGTCAGTTTCTTGCAACTTAGAAGCGTGAAAGTTTCAAAACTGATGAGTTTTGAACGGGCAAATCTCTAGTTGCAATTAGAAGTGCTACGTCAACACTGTAAAACTCAATAGGTTGTCTCCAGTAGGGTTATAGATGAATTTAAAAAAAAACTATTTTTTTTTAAAATGTGAAATATCTTCGAAAAAACTCTATTGTATTGTGTATTTTGATGATTGAACTAACTTGATAGAATATATGAAACTCGTAGGAACGATGATTGAAACGATATTTATTTGAATATTTTGGGAATCATTAAAATATAACAAGCTATCACAGCAATTAAAGAAGGTACTTTGTGTGTTCAGCAAATATATTCGCAAGCAATCCCAATAACTTTACCAAAGACGCCATTTCATTTCATTTACTAAAAAAAATGATTGAAAATTGCCAGTTTTAGGAGGATTAATCACTAAAATCATCGCAGCAAAGGACAGATCTTGCTATTAATACGAGTATTCCAAAAACACTAGTGAAGTAAACTCAGACGTTTCAAAGTAGACAACCAACTTTATGCCTTCAGCAAAGTTGTTGGCAAAAGCTTGCATTAAAACTTTGCCGAAGACAATCTTGTTGCATGGACAACCAAAAAAATAAGTAAATATATCTCACTTTTAATGAAAATTAATCATTCTAATTACAACACAATATGAAAGGGTTTGTAATATCCACAAATTCCTCCAAAGGTGTCATTGACCCAAATTAAATGAATTAGACATAATTAATAAATCGTTCGAGTTTGCCTAAAAACGTACAGCAGTACTGTACGATGCACGGGTGGTGGATTGCGATTCAATTAGTTTGTGTCGTTCCGCGTTTCTAGCGGAGGCCATTATTTATATTTCCGATGGTTGAAAAGTAGCACAAACAAAGTAAAAACCGAAGCTTGTTCGTGATTAGTTCCCGCTAATTTCATGCATCGAGAAGCAAATCGTGAACAGAATGAATTGTAATTGTGCCTGCAAATTAACACCGAGAGAGAAAACAATTGATAGGAAGTGGTCGTCTCGGTAGAATGACTGCTTTCTTTAGTTTTTCCAGTACCGTGCTAGTAGCGACGACATTTGGATAAAATTAGGCATATAGAAACAGGGTGATAAGCCGATTATTAAGACGATTAGGGTGAATATCATTAGATTTGAATAGCGGTGATCGTTCAACTTTAAATAAAATGGTTTCCAAAATTAGTAAAAATCACAAATTTTTCAACAACATGGACTTATTTAGGGTGACTGATTTGTAAGAAGATAGGATATACAGAGAGTCTCCGGCGCTAGCTTGGTCTTGTCCTAAATAGTGGTTTGGCAGTGTTGGAACGCAAATTTCATAAACTGGTTTAGTTGAAACAAAATTTGGAATATCTGGAAAACTATCACACTTTGGAAGATTTTGTTGAATGCATTACAGGTTGAAATGACATTTAAAATCATATTGTATAATATAATTATAGTTTTGTCTGTCCATACAAATTGTATTTAAAACCATGTTTGAAGTTTTCATTAGAAAAACTTTCTACTAATAGTTTCTCTATTATCAAATTACATTTGAAATGTTTCCTTTCTCTTTAGGTATTTATTAACGAATGATAAAAATTTAAAAAAAGTTTTTTAGGTAATTTAATTTTTAACATAGGTTCATTTTTTCAGTGTATATTTTTTCGTGTTTTCGAACGTTTTCATTCCTTGTAACTCTTTCTCAGATAGTTTTGCTGTATAAAATACGGCAATCGATTTTTTTTGGAATATGCTGCATGCAAATACTTATACACCGTTTTAATAAATAACTCTTTAGTCAAAATGATCATATTGGATACAAGATGACGAATCGAATGAACTCATGATGAAAGAAGTTCTTGTTTGACAATTCTCGGTGGTTTGGTTTACTTTGTCAGTTGCGTGAGTGCGAGTGCAACGGGTGCTAAGATGTTACATTCGAACTCACGAAACTCCCATGTTAACAAACCAACCAGAATTGTCAAACGAAGTTCATCCAGGTTATTTTGCGGGGTTATGTCGGTTGGTGTAAAACCTAATGGAAAATGTTTAGTCTTCCATGCCGGTCAAACGTGTATAGTTTCATCGGAATCGAAGGTAGTCGGTCCCAATTTTTATGATTCGAATTCTTCAGCAGCTACAGAAATAAAAAAATAGGTCTAAATCCCACATGGATGCGCCCCGCGATCGTTTCACTATACCTCCGCGTAAAATACACGAAAAAGCCTTACTAGGAATATCCATACACCCAGAGAAGGGATCACCGGTGTAGCCGGATGAACAGGAGCACACGGGGGAATGGTTGATCACGTTACAGACGGCATTAGGGCCACAAGATCCCGGACACGGATCGCGACATTTCTCGTTGATACAGGCAAGATTTCCCGGGCATTCCGAATTAATTGTACATTCCGGACGACAGTTCGGAGCCCGTCCGACGTAGTTTGGCAGACACGAACAGGCGGGTACGAACCCGACAGCGCGACACTGTGAGTTTGGACCACACGGATTGTTGAGGCATGGATTTTCTGGTTCTCTAGGTTCCGGGGGCTCTGCAGGAAGGATAGATAGAATAGTTTATAGATAGTGTAGGAGAGGTTCGGAGGATCAGAGGGCGCTTACTTTCTTCTGGCAGACAGCGAACGAACGGATCACCGGTAAAGTCAACGGGGCAACTACAGATTGGGTTGTGATTGATGACATTGCATCGTGCATTTAGTCCACAGGTTCCAGGACATGGATCGACGCATTTTTGATTCAAGCAAGCCTTATCTTGAGCACACTCGGAGCTTACGGTACATTCAGGACGACATGCCGGAGGAGTACCGATGTAATTTTTCTGGCACGAACATACCGCATGTTGATTAACTTCGCGACATTCACTGTACGGTCCGCAGGGTGATGGTCTACATGGATTTACTGGCATCGGATCCGCCACTATAATTTTGTATTGAATTAAACATGAGTGAACATAGTGAGGCTGAGGATAAGATTGGAAACCTACATTTGGGAATTTCGTGACATACAACCGAAGGATTGCCCGTGAATCCGGTAATACACGAACACGTCGGGGCATGATTGGATACGAAACATTCCGCGTTTAGACCACACATTCCAGGGCACGGATCCTTGCACTTGTTGTTCAAACAAGAACGTGTTTTGGGGCAATCGGTGTTCAGAACACACTCCGGCCTACATTCGTGATAGGGATCACCGAAATAGTCTGGCAAACAAGTGCAAGAACCGGCATTGTTTCGCATGTTGCATTCCGCATTCACTCCGCATGGCGAAGGATTGCACGGATCGATGTTTTCGGGCTCTCGGTAAACTAAAACAATTGAGATTGGGATCAATGGTGCGTTTCAGACAACAGACGATTGTGGCATTACTTGGCGGTTGCATGCAAGCTGAATACGGGTCTCCGGTGTAACCATCGTAACATTTGCAACTAGGTTGGTGATTTTGCACGACGCATGTGGCATACGAGCCACAAGATCCTGGGCATGGATCTTTGCACTTTTCGTTGATACAGGCAAGCATGGCAGAGCATTCAGAGTTTGAAGTACATTCTGGACGGCAGTTGGGAGCTCGCCCAATATAGTTCGGAAGGCAGGAGCAGACAGCAGTGTTGCCAATAGCCCTACATTGAGAGTTGGGTCCACAAGGCGATGGTTCACAAGGGACATCGCTAACGATCGGTCTTGGTTCTAAAAGTAGGAATATGATTCCGAGGTTCTCGATATTGTACTATGAATAGCTTACGTTCTTCAGGGACACATCGTACGAAAGGATCACCCGTGAATTTGTTATTGCAACTGCAGATTGGGTTGTGGTTGACCACTTGGCATCGTGCGTTAATTCCGCATGTGCCTGGACAAGGGTCTTTACATTTCTGTCTTAAGCAAGCCTTGTCCAGGGGACATTCGGAACTAACGACACATTCCGGTCGGCAGCTTGGTGGAGTTCCGATGAAATTCGGACTACAAGAGCAAACGGCATGATTGTTGATAACCCGACAGTGGCTGTTTGGACCACACGGAGATGGTTGGCATGGGTTGATAGGTTCCTCTTGAACTGAACAATGAGAAGAAATAACGTTTGAACAAAAATGCATGACAAGCAAGAAGCGGAGGAATCTTACTTTGGGGTTTTGGCGTACATGAAGTAAATGGATTCCCAATGAAACCAGCAATGCAAGTGCACGTGGGTGAATGATTAACTACGTGACACTCCGCATTGGAACCGCAAGTACCAGGGCATGGATCTACACATTTACTATTGATGCAAGCTCGCGTCCTCTGACAATCACTATTCATGACACATTCTGGCCGGCAACCCACGTAAGGATCACCAAAATATTCCGGAAGGCAAGAACAAGATCCAGCTCCATTTTGTTCTCTACAAATGGCATTTACACCACATGGACTAGGCGTGCAAGGCATGGGTTGTTCGTGATAAACTAAAATTGAATTGGAAAAAGTGGTTTTAGGAAACAGAAAGTGATAGGAGTTCGAAAGGATGACAGTGCAGATTCGGAATGGCAAGGCAGCAGCTTACTTTGTATTCTATTGCAACCGGAGAAGGGATCACCCGTGTAATCGGGATAACAGGTGCACATGGGTCTGTGTGATACAACTCTACATTCGGCATTTGGTCCGCATGACCCACGACAGGGATCGGTACATTTTTCGTTCACGCAAGCCAAACTCATCGGACATTCAGAGTTTACAACACACTCCGGTCGACAGTTCGGTGGTCGTCCGATGTAATTGGCCACACATGAACAGACAGCGCGATTAGACTGAACTCGACATATTGCGTTTGAACCACAGGGAGATGGTTGACAAGGATTTCTGGGTTCCTCTTGCAGGATAGGTTGTTCTAAAATACATGTACAGGCGATACATAGATATACATATACAACATACAGTTAACATGCAAAAGCCTAAGCGAAAGCAGATTTCGTAGAACACTACCTGGTGTATACAATGTAAATTTTTGTAACATGGTAAAAATAATCCAAATGATTGTGCTGTCACTGGGAGTGTTCTACAAAGCGGTAGCGTGGGTAGCAACGAAAGCCATAATGACGGACGCAAAGTCTTACTCGGCTCGGGAGTACAGCGCACAAACGCATCACCAATGAATCCAGGATTACAGCTACAGATTGGATTGTGGTTAACAGTCCGGCATCGTGCGTTGATACCACATGTTCCTGGACATGGGTCGATGCATCGTTGGTTAACACATGATTTGTCCCTGGAGCATTCGGAATTGAGCATGCATTCCGGTCTACAGTTCGGTGGTGCTCCGATGCAATTGCTTTGACATGTGCAAACAGCGTGGTTATTAACCACCCGACAAATGCTATATGGACCGCAAGGTGATGGCACACAAGGATTGATAGGTTCTTCTTTAGGTTCTAATACATAGAGGAATACAGGAAGAGTTAGAAACACGCATAGGGTACACACAATAGGATAGAGCTTACTTTCTAAAACCACGGGATGGCAGGCCTGTGAAGGATTTCCCACATATCCAGATACACACGTGCATAAAGGAGAGTGATTATGTACACGACACTCAGCGTTCAAACCGCAAGTACCAATACACGGATCGACACATTTTGTGTTGAAACATGATTTATCGTACGGACAGTCGGAATTTTGAATGCACTCTGGTCTACAGCTGACATAAGGATCTCCGAAATAGTTTTGCATGCAACTACACGAACCAGCACCATTACGTTCTTTACAAATAGCGTTTGATCCACATGGCGACGGATTGCAAGGGTTTATGATCTCATCTCGGACTACAAAAATTGTGATATTTTGAAAATTCGTAATTTGCTGCTTTTTTTTTTTCAAATAGGGTCCTATACATATATAATGAGAAATTTTCTTGAAAGACTTACCGATCGGGTTGCACCCATTATATGGATCACCTTCATATCCTTCCATACAGTAGCACTCTGGCCGATGGTCACGAGCAATACACTGTGCATTAAAACCGCAAGATCCAACACAAGGATCCTTACACTTCTGACCGAAACACGCTCGGTTCGCTGGGCAGTCTTGATGAGTTTCACACTCTGGTCGGCAGTTCGGAGGAGTTCCTAGCATACCTGGCACGCAGGAGCAGACCGCACGTTGATTTAATTCGCGGCACTCGGAGTTCGGTCCGCAAGGACTCGGTCGACACGGATCTTCCGGTTCTTTCGGTTTCGGCATACACTGTTCAAATGGATTACCGTAGTAATCCCGTAGACAACTACAGAAGGGTTTGTGGTTAATGACCTGGCACTGTGCGTTGGTTCCACACAATCCGGGACATGGATCTTTACACTTAAGATTTATGCAACTCTGGTCGTGGCGACACTCTTCATTACTTGAGCATTCCGGTCTGCACGCCGGAGGTGCTCCACGGTAACCTTCTGGACACGAGCAGGTTGGGCGTCCTTGCACGATTCGGCATACACTATTGGACGGGCATTGCGCACATGGATCCTTAGGTGCTATGGGTACATCTTTACGACATCCGCGGAACGCATCTCCAATAAACCCTCTGAGACATTCACAAACTGGAATATGATTGGCAACGGTACATTCGGCATTTGATCCACATTTTCCTGGACAAGGATCGCGGCAATGTTGATTCACACATGCCAGATGACTAGGGCAATCAGAATGAAGAACGCATTCTGGTCTGCAACCAGTATTGTACGGATCACCCAGATACGGAGCAATACAGGTACATTTGGCTGCACCATTTACCTCACTACACACTGCATTATCAGCACACGGACTTGGGTAACAAACATCTTTCTGTGGAGTTACTTTCGGAACCTCAGAGCAACCGATGAATGCATCTCCCTCATACCCTGGACGACAGTTGCAGTATGCCGAGTGAGAAACCACATGACAATCAGCGTTTACTCCGCACGCATTTGCACACGGATTTTGACATTTCTCGTTAATACAAGCTTTGTCCTGGGGACACTCAGTACTCAGTACACATTCTGGTCGGCAATATGGCGGACTTCCAATAAAGTTAGGTTGACACGAACACACTGGACGGTTCCGTTTGACCTGACAAATTGCATTCTGACCACATGGCGATGGGTCACAAGGGTTCTTTGGTTCCGGTTCAGGCTCATTCTGTCTAGACTCACAAATAACAAATGGATCACCTTGCTGGTTCGGTCCACAGCTGCAAATTGGATTATGATTCAATACTTCACATCTTGCTCCGACACCGCATGTTCCTGGACATGGATCAATACATTTCAGATTGATGCAAGCCTTGTTCTGCGGACATTCAGCGTTGATCGTACATTCAGCTTGGCAGGCTGGTGGCATTCCTCGGAAGCCTGGTAAACATGAGCATACAGCATAGTTGTCAGGAGTTGACAAACATTTACTGTTAGGGCCACAAGGATTCGGATCACATGGCGTTTCGTCTGGAGGTAGATATGTTTTTTCGGTGCACGCTATTAGAGCGTCTCCTGTGTGTGTTGGTGGACAGTGACATACAGGCAGATGATTCACAACTTTGCAGAGTGCACGTACACCACACACCCCAACACACGGATCTTGGCATCGGTTATTCAAGCATGCTTTGCTTACCGGACAATCTGTATTAATAACACATTCTGGTCTGCATCCGACTAGTGGATCTCCGTAATAATTCTTTCTACAAACACATGCCAATACACCTCCCATCCTCTTACATTCGGTGTTGGCACCACATCGGATTGTATCGCATGTTTCCAGAGGTGTGTCTTGTTGAATACAGCGTTCATAGGGGTTACCGTACAATCCCGGAAGACACGAACATACTGGACGGTGTTGTTCTACTATACACTGTGCGTTGTATCCACAAGATCCAGGACATGGATCTTGACACTTTCCTTGCAGACAAGCGAGATTAAATGGACAGTCGGTGTTTAGTACGCACTGCGGTCTACAGCGTGGGTTGTGGATTGCATTAGGTGCCGAACATGGGTCACAGAGGGCCACACCATCACCATATACAGAACAGACTCCTTGAGGACCACAAGGTGAGGATTCGCAGGGTTGCCGTGTCATATTTCTGTCTTCTGGTATTGGCACGCAGTGCACGAAGGAGTCTCCTGTGAAACCATTAGGACATTTACACATAGGTGTGTGATACTCAACATGACATTCTGCATTCACACCACACACGGCTCCGTTGCATGGTGGAGTACAACGACGGTTAACGCAAGCCTTGTCCGAGGGACAGTCGGAGTTCAATTCACACTCTGCTCTACAACCTTTCTTGGGATCTCCCCTATAGTTGGGTAAGCACTTGCAGACTGGTCTTCTGTTCCGTACCGTGCATTGAGTATTAACTCCACAAGGATTATTTTTGCAGGGGTTTTCAGGAACTGGTTCATCCATTGAATAACAACGAATCGCTGGATTACCCGTTAGTCCGGCACTACAGAAACAGACGGGGTGGTGTTTTTCTACTTTGCAGTACGCTCCACTTCCACATGCACCCGGACAGGGGTCTAAACACTGAAACCCGATGCATGCTTTGTCGGCAGCACATTCGTCATCCACACGACACTCAAAGCCACGGCATCCTTCTGCGGTAGTTGGATCTCCGCTATGTCCTGGTGGACATCTACAAGCCGGTGTCCCATCGGGAAGCACTAAACACTCCGCACCCGGTCCGCATGGATTCGGCTCACAAATAGAACGAGGCTGCTCAACGCAACCAACATATGCGTCACCAACGTATCCTGAACGGCAGTAACATTGCTCCCTGCCTTCAGCGATATAACAATCGGCATTTCTTCCACATGGACCGGGTTTGCATAGTTCTGGGGTAACCAAAGGCTCAACGCAGCTTCGGAATGGATTTCCGACCATTCCTTCCGAACAGTAGCAAACTGGATTTCGCGATGAGTCGCATATGGCTCCAAAACCGCAAGGATTTGGATCACATGGATTTTTCGGTTCAATGCAACCGCGAATAGTGTTAGGACTTTCGATGTATCCGCTAAGACAGGTGCATTTTGCATATCCATTGCTAAGAATAGCACACTGCGTGTTCGGTCCACACGGTGATGGATCGCATGGATTTTGAGGTAATTTACATGGTACTTCCGGTGGGCTTCCTTCGAATTCTGGTAAACAAAAGCAGGCAGCTTGATCGTTGATCTTTCGACAACCGCTATTTGGTCCACATGGGTTCGGTGTGCAGTCATCTCCCTCGGGAACTTGAATATAGTAAAAAACATTTTTGATATATATATATATATATATATATATTTAGTATACCTCAATTTCATAAGTACTTACTGCAATTCTTAAACGGGTTGCCAGTTAACCCTTTCGGACAGAAGCAAATCGGGCTACCAGCATCGATTTCGCACATGGCATTAAGTCCACATGGATTCGGGTCACAAGGGTTAGTCGGTGGACTACATCCTAGACGTCCGTCACCTTTGTAGCCTGGAGGACACCGGCATTGTGGTTTATGGTTGCGAACGTCACAAAGAGCGTATGGTCCACACTGGCAAGGAGACGCACACTGACCATTGATACAAGCTTCCGAAGTGCTACATTCACTGTCAGAACGACATCCGTGGAGCTGGACACATTCAATATATGCATTTCCGGAAAAGCCGTTACTACATCGACATTCTATTCCGTGGTTTCGTGGAAAACATTCGGCATTATCACCACAAGAGTCTTCCTGACAAGGGTTGATACAAACTCGGTTCAATCGGTCACACAACTTATCTGGAGGACAATCCTCGTTATACTGACACACGGAACCTGGCGTAGTCACTAAAAGGGAGTTCAAGAACACCTGTGTATAAACGGTTCTCTAGAGAAGAGGGTATAATAGTTACCTGGGTGACAAGACACAAAACCGTTTCCGTGATAGCCTTCGATGCAACTGCACTCGGAACCGTGGTTCCGGTTAATGCATACCGCATTAGGTGCACACGGGTTTTTAACATCACAGGGTCGCTGGCATACGTTACCGACACAGGCTTCCAGCAAAGGACATTCATCGTTGGAGGTGCATTGAACTGTTTTCGGTGCAAGAATATAAAGAGAAAACGGGTGTGTCTTCAATACATGGTGCAGAAACAATATATACATTTGCAAACGTGTCACTCGAAAATCGCTGTACAATTTATACAAAACATAACCATACAATTTGTGGAATGTTGGTAATGTGTAATTTGTGCGTTTGGGGGTCAGAAGGTTATGGCTTGTTTTATGTGCAGCTTAGTTTTTGCAACGTTGGGGTAATGAGAAGCGTTAGTTTCTTACTTGATTTGACTGGGGTACACTTGATCATCGGGTTACCCTCGTGTCCTGTCGGACAGGCACAGATTGGACGGTGCATTTTGGCGTGGCACGTTGCCGTTGGTGCGCATACCCCATCAAAAAGGCAGGGATCCTCGCACATCTCCCTATAGCAAACCTCCGTTTCGATACAGTCCTCATTTGATTGGCACGGTTCTGGTTTTTTAGGTGTGCCGGGCGATTCTACCGTGGGTTAATTGGCATGGATGTGAGGGATTAGAGTGGATTAGAACATTTGGTAAATATGGTTGTCGTTTGGGGACATTTGACAATCATCGACAATCTACTCAGATCGTATAAACTTTTGTTCTGTACAAACTGGTCTTAGGATTACTTAGGGCACTTGAGTAGATTGCGATTCTTTGTGAGAATTGAGCTTTTTAAAGGAAGTAACGAAAGATTCAGTGTAGTATTAGGACAGTATCAGTTATAGGCGTACTTAAAATAAAGTGGGTAATAGGCTCAAGCTATAGCGGAAACAACTGTACAGTATATAGAGTCAGAGGTGGAGAGCACTCAAATTGAGATATTTATCGATTCGTAGGGACTCGTGGGTCGACAGTGTAGGTGCGCAGTGCGTAGTGTAGAGGAGATCAATTGAGGAGGATGTTGCATTCAACAGGCAGCTGATTATACCTTTTGCGCAGAGTGTATTGGGAGGTAGGTTTTCTGTACAGATTTGTATACAGTGTGTTTGTTTGCATATTTCGGATATTCCACAGTCGGAAGAGGTTCGGCATATTTTGATCGGCGTAGGGAGAGTTGTCGCATCACCATTCAAATACGGTACAGTGGACAATTCATCCAGGGTACTTGGTACAGTAGAAATGTCTTCAATCCTCTGAGACGTCATGTCGACGGTAGTCTCTAGGTCGTCAAAGTCTAAGTTTGTCAACGCAGTTGATGAATCCGGCGCATTTTCCGAACTTGTGGCTATTAATCTTGTACTAGTCAGGTCAATTGTTGTTGTTTCTTTTGTTGGAAACTGCGTAACAGGCTCAGATGTGGAAACAGTTTCTTCGTAATCTGACCTGTTATACGGTTCAGTTGTGGTGAAATACTGTGAAGTCTCTGTCACTTTCTGGTTAACGTAATCCGCGGTCGTTGGTAAACTATCAGTCGAATAACTTCTTGTAGTAGTTACGAACCCGGCTGTGGTAGTTGTTAAATGTGGGGTAGAGGAATGTTCTGTTTCTTTTTCCGTGGTTACTACCGTTTTGGGAGATGCCGACGTATTGTCAATAGGCTTTGGTATTTTCGATCCTCGTTCTTTAACTGTAGTCTTCTTACTCGTTATGTTAACGGTTGTTGTGTCGATTCTGTCATTCGCTGTTATTCCCAATGAATCAGTTGTCTTGATGACAGTAATAGCTGCTGGAGTTGTCGTATTCGGCAATACTCCATGCGTACTCGTCAGAAGATTTCCACTGTCTATCAAGGTGACGATGTTTGCAGTGGTATGCAACACTTCCAATAAAGGAATGGTCGTATCTGAATGACTTGTTAATGTTGTCGTTTCCTCGTCTCTAGCGATTTGGGCGGATGAACTCTCCGTTTGTTCTGTAGATGTAGACGTCGTTGTTATTACTGTTGAGCTATCTTCAAGTGCTGGAAAATTAGAGACGGCATGCTGAGTAGATCGTATGGTTGTAGACATAATTGTCGTTTCAGGTGCACTGTACTCCTGGTCAACTGATGTACTTATGCCAAGTTCATGCGATGACATTGTAGTCATGCTTTCCCGTGTAGCAACTTTTTCGGATGGTTGTGTTGATTCCATAGCAGTACTTTGATACGGAGTGGTTTCTTGGTGTTCAGAATGTTCAGTTGGCTCAGAGGTTGGGGCTTCAGCTTCCTCCGACTTTGAAAACTGGTCTGTTCGAGGAGTTGTAGTAGCAGTGTCTGATCCTGTGAACTCATCTGAAGTACGAGTAGTACGATCGACATCGGTCATCTCAGATTTGAAACTCTGAGTAGTTTTAGGAGCAGTTGTTGTTGAAGTTCGGCTTGACATAGTAGTGGTGCTTTCAGGCAATATAGTCTCTTCCAATTCATTTTCTTTGAAGGTGTAAGTGGCTTCAGTTATTGTTTGGGATGATGTGCTGTCTTGTATCGATGTAGTCGTTTGATTAGAAGTTGAACGCTCAGTAGTGAATTGTTGCTGATCGGAATCAGTGGTTGCAGTTGCAGCATCTTTGGAAGTGATTGAAGAAGTTGTCCCCGATTGAGTCGTTTCTTTGACTATTGTTGTGGGTTTGTACAGCTCGGTATCCTTCAGAGTTGAACGCTGAGGTGTGAACTGATCAGGGTCAGCTGTTTCTGTAGTAGTTGTTATGAGTCTTGCAGCTTCCTTGGACGTGGTTGGAGACGTTGTCAGCGATGGAGTCGTTTCTTCCGATGTTATTGTAGATTTGTATAGCTCGGTATCCTTCGAAGTTGAATGCAGAGTAGTGGCCTGATCAGATTCAGCTGTTTCTGTTGAAGTGGTTGACTTTTCTGCATATTTGGAACTAATTGAGGTCGTTGTCCACGAAGTAGTCATTTCTTCAACTGTAGTTTCAGCTTCCTTGGACGTGGTTGGAGGCGTTGTCCGCGATGGAGTCGTTTTTTCGAATATTGTAGACAGCTCGGTATCTTTCGAAGTTGAAGACTGAGTAGCTGTTTCAACAGAAACAGTGGCTATGTCTTCCGCATCCTTGGATGGAATCGAGGACGTTGTCCACGAAGTAGTCATCTCTTCAAATGTCGTTTCAACTTCCTTTAGCGTGGTTGGAGACGTTGCTCGCAATGAAGTTGTTACTTCCAATGTTGTCGTAGATTTGTATACCTCGATGTCCTTCAAACTTGAAGGCTGAGTAACGGTTTCTGCATCTTTGGAAGTGATTGAGGGTTTTGTCCACGCAGTATCCATCTCTTCAAATGCAGTTTCAGCTTCCTTGGACGAGCTTGGGTACGTTGTCCGCGATGGAGTTGTTTCTTCGAATATTGTTGTAGATTTGTACAGCTCGGTATCCTTCAAAGTTGAACGCTGCGTAGTTATCTGATCAGATTCAGTTGTTTCTGTAGAAGTGGTTATTTTTTCGGCATCCCTGGAAGTAATCGAGGACGTTGCCCACGAAGTAGTCATCTCTTCAAATGTAGTTTCAGTTTCCTTAGAAGAAGTTGAAGACGTTATCAGCGATGGAGTCGTTTCTTCAAACATTGTTGTAGATTTGTAGAACTCGGTATCCTTCGAAGTTGAAGGTAGAGTAGTTAACTGATCAGATTCAGCTGTTTCTGTAGAAGTGGTCATTTTTTCTGCATCCTTGGATGCAATCGAGGACATTGTCCACGAAGTAGTCATCTCTTCAAATATAGTTTCAGTTTCCTTAGAAGAAGTTGAAGACGTTATCAGCGATGGAGTCGTTTCTTCGAACATTGTTGTAGATTTGTAGAACTCGGTATCCTTCGAAGTTGAAGGTAGAGTCGTTAACTGATCAGATTCAGCTGTTTCTGTAGAAGTGGTCATTTTTTCTGCATCCTTGGATGCAATCGAGGACGTTGTCCACGAAGTAGTCATCTCTTCAAATGTAGTTTCAGCTTCCTTGGATGTGGTTGGAGATGTTGTTCGCGATGGAGTCATGTCTTCGAATATTGTTGTAGATTTGTACAGCTCAGTGTCCTTCGAAGTTGAATGCTGTGTAGTTGTCTGATCAGATTCAGCTGTTTCTGTAGAAGTAATTATTTTTTCTGCATCCTTGGAAGTAATGGAGGACGTTGTCAACGAAGTAGTCATCTCTTCAAATGTAGTTTCAGTTTCCGTGGTAGTTGTTGCAGAAGTTTTCTGGGGTGGAGTATTTGCTTCAAACGTAGTTTGAGTTTCTTCGGACGTGGTTGGAGACGTTGTCCGCGATGGAGTCGTTTCTTCGAATGTTATTGTAGATTTGTACAGCTTGGTATCCTTTGAAAATGAAGGCTGAGTAGTTGCCTGATCAGATTCAGCAGTTTCTGTAGAAGTGGTCATTTTTTCTGCATCCTTGGATGAAATAGAGGACGTTGTCCACGAAGTAGTCATCTCTCCAAATGTAGTTTCACCTCCCATTGACGTGGTTGGAGACGTTGTCCGCAATGAAGTTGTTTCTTCCGAAGTTGTTGTAAATTTGTATAATTCGGTATCCTTCGAACTTGAAGGCTGAGTAGTGGTTTCTGCATCCTTGGAAGTAATCGAGGGCGTTGTCCACGAAGTAGCCATCTCTTCAAATGTAGTTTCAGCTTCCTTGGATGTGGTTGGAGACGTTGTCCGCGATGGAGTCATTTCTTCGAATGTTGTTGTAGATTTGTACAGCTCGGTGTCCTTCGAAGTTGAATGCTGTGTAGTTGTCTGATCAGATTCAGCTGTTTCTGTAGAAGTAATTATTTTTTCTGCATCCTTGGAAGTAGTTGAGGACGTTGTCAACGAAGTAGTCATCTCTTCAAATGTAGTTTCAGCTTCCTTGGATGTGGTTGGAGACGTTGTTAGCGATGGAGTCATTTCTTCGAATGTTGTTGTAGATTTGTACAGCTCGGTGTCCTTCGAAGTTGAATGCTGTGTAGTTGTCTGATCAGATTCAGCTGTTTCTGTAGAAGTAATTATTTTTTCTGCATCCTTGGAAGTATTTGAGGACGTTGTCAACGAAGTAGTCATCTTTTCAAATGTAGTTTCAGTTTCCGTGGAAGTTGTTGAAGGCGTTTTCCGGGATGGAATCATTACTTCAAATGTAGTTTCAGTTTCTTCGGACTTGGTTGGAGACATTGTCCGCGATGGAGTCGTTTCATCGAATGTTATTGTAGATTTGTACAGCTTGGTATTCTTCGAAAATGAAGGCTGAGTAGTTGCTTGATCAGATTCAGCTGTTTCTGAAGAAGTGGTTATTTTTTCTGCATCCTTGGATGCAATCGAGGACGTAGTCCATGAAGTAGTCATCTCTTCAAATGTAGTTTCAACTTCCTTTGACGTGGTTGGAGACGCTGTCCGCAATGAAGTTGTTTCTTCCGATGTTGTTGTAGATTTGTATAGCTCGGTATCCTTCAAAGTTGAAGGCTGAGTAACGGTTTCTGCATCTTTGGAAGTGGTTGCGGGCTTCGTCCACGCAGTATCCATCTCTTCAAATGCAGTTTCAGCTTCCTTGGACGAGGTTGGATACGTTGTCCGCGATGGAGTTGTTTCTTCGAATATTGTTGTGGATTTGTACAGCTCGGTATCCTTCAAAGTTGAACGCTGCGTAGTTATATGATCAGATTCAATTGTTTCAGTAGAAGTGATTATTTTTTCGGCATCCCTGGAAGTAATCGAGGACGTTGTCCACGAAGTAGTCATTTCTTCAAATGTAGTTTCAGTTTCCTTAGAAGAAGTTGAAGACGTTATCGGCGATGGAGTCGTTTCTTCGAACATTGTTGAAGTTGAAGGTAGAGTAGTTAACTGATCAGATTCAGCTGTTTCTGTAGAAGTGGTCATTTTTTCTGCATCCTTGGATGCAATCGAGGACGTTGTCCATGAAGTAGTCATCTCTTCAAATGTAGTTTCAGCTTCCTTGGATGTGGTTGGAGACATTGTTCGCGATGGAGTCATTTCTTCGAATGTTGTTGTAGATTTGTACAGCTCAGTGTCCTTCGAAGTTGAATGCTGTGTAGTTGTCTGATCGGATTCAGCTGTTTCTGTAGAAGTAATTATTTTTTCTGCATCCTTGGAAGTAATTGAGGACGTTGTTAACGAAGTAGTCATCTGTTCAAATGTAGTTTCAGTTTCCGTGGTAGTTGTTGCAGGCGTTTTCCGGGGTGGAGTATTTGCTTCAGATGGAGTTTTTTCGGACGTGGTTGGAGACATTGTCCGCGATGGAGTCGTTTCTTCGAATGTTATTGTAGATTTGTACAGCTTGGTATCCTTCGAAAATGAAGGCTGAGTAGTTACCTGATCAGATTCAGCTGTTTCTGTAGAAGTGGTTGTTTTTCCTGCATACTTGGAAGTAATTGAGGACGTTGTCCACGAAGTAGTCATCTTATCAAATGTAACTTCAGTTTCCTTGGAAGTAGTGGAAGGCGTTGTCCGCGATGGAGTCGTATCTTCCGATATTGAAGTTAAAGGCTGAGTTGTTGCCGGATCAGATTCAACTGTTTCCGTAGAAGTGGTATTTTTTTCTGCATCCTTGGAAGTCGGCCAGGACGTTGTCCACGAAGTAGTTTCAACTTCCTTGGAAGTAGTTGAAGACGTTGTCCACGATGGAGTCGTTTCTTCCGATGTTGTTGTTGTAGATTTGTACAATTCGTTATCCTTCGAAATTGAAGACTGAGTAGTTGTCTGAAGAACAGATTCCGCTGTTTCTGTAGAAGTGGTTAGTTTTTCTGCATCCTTGGAAGTAATCGAGGACGTCGTCCACGAAGTAGTCATCTCTTCAAATGTAGTTCCAGCTTCCTTGGAAGTAGTGGAAGGCGTTTTCCGTGATGGACTCATTACTTCAAATGTAGTTTGAGTATCCGTGGACGTGGTTGGTGACGTTGTCTGCGATGGAGTCGTTTCTTCCGATGTTGTAGTTTTGTATAGCTCTGTTTCAATCGAAGTTGAATACTGAGTAGTGACCTGATCAGAGGTAGCTATTACTGTAGAAATGGTTATGGTTTCTGGAACTTTGGAAGTAATTGAGGACGTTATCCACGAAGTAGTCGTCTCCTCAAACGTAGTTGGAGTTTCTTTGGATGTGTCTGAAGGCGTTGTCCGGGAGGTATTCAGCTCTTCAAATGTCGTTTTAGCTTCCTTGGATGTGGTTGGAGACATTGTCCGCGATGGAGTCGTTTCTTCGAAAGCTATTGTAGATTTATACAGCTCGGTATCCTTCGAAGATGAAGACTGAGTAGGTGCTTGATCAGATTTCGCTGTTTCGGTAGAAGTGGTTATTTTTTCTGCATCCTTGGAAGTAATCAAGGACGTCGTCCACGAAGTAGTCATCTCTTCAAATGTAGTTCCAGCTTCCTTGGAAGTAGTGGAAGGCGTTTGCCGTGATGGACTCATTAATTCAAATGTAGTTTGAGTTTCCGTGGACGTGGTTGGTGACGTTGTCTGCGATGGAGTCGTTTCTTCCGATATTGTTGTAGATTTGTATAGCTCTGTTTCCATCGAAATTGAGTACTGAGTAGTGACCTGATCAGAGGTAGAAGTTATGGTTTCTGGAACTTCGGAAGTAATTGAGGACGTTGTCCACGAGGTAGTCGTCTCCTCAAATGTAGTTGGAGTTTCTTTAGATGAATCTGAAGGCGTTGTCCGGGATGTAGTCATCTCTTCAAATGTCGTTTTAACTTCCTTCGAAGTCGTCCGGGATGGAGTCATCACTTCAAACATTGTTGTAAGATTGTCTAACTCAGTCCTCGTCGATGCTGAATGCTGAGTAGTTGTTTGTTGAGTAGTTTCTTGTTTCTGATCAGCATCAGTGTCTTTAGTGGAGGATTCTGTGATAGCAGCATCTGGTGAAGTTGTTGTAGCCATCTTTTCAAACATTGTTGTAATTTTGTCCAACTCGCTACCCTTCAAAGTTGAATGCTGAGTAGTGAATTGGTGTTGATCAGAACCAGTTATCGTGGCAGCTTGTTCCATTGAAATTGTGGATAGCGTTTTCTCTGTTACGGCACCTGTGGTTAGTCGTGTAGTTGTGTCCACAAGTGTAGAGTATGGGGTAGTTCGCGGCAGAGTAGATTCCTCAGAAGAAGAAAAAGAACTAGCGTACGATGTATCGCTATCGGCGGCAATGGTTGTTCCCACGGGCTCAATAGAAAAACTGTAGTCATAGTTTCCCGTGGTTGTTGTTGATATCTCGGGAGCTGACTTTTGTTCAGTTGTCGTTTCTGTACTAAGCTCACTAGGTGGGACTGCAGTTACGCGACCATACTTAGCATTCAATTGAATGGTAGTTTCTTCATCCGGCGGCATTCTAGTGACGATCTCCGAAGTAGTTTCTGGGAAGACTGTCGATTCAGTAGTAAAACGGGCATTAAATTCTGTCTGTTGTCTTGCAGTAGCTGGTATACCGATGATGGTCGTCACAACCGGTTCAGTGGTGGCCTTAATCATTGAATGCTTTGTAGACCCTTCGTGGGATCGATCACTTGCTGTGATATTTTCCGTAACTTGAGGTTCTGTGGCGGTAGTTTTCGCGAACACATCTTGGTCGGTCGTAGAACTGATGCTTTCGAGTGTTGTTTGAACAGGACTATCTGTGCTATGATGACCTGTTACTTGCGATTCAGGTACAGCGGTTATCGTTTCTGGTTCGTTCACTGTAGGCGTGCTTCGGTCGTAGTATCTACCACTCATAGTTTCTTGTGCAAGTGTTGTTTCAGTGGACTTTTGAAGTGTGCTCGGTATGTATTGAGATGTTGTAGATGATTCTGGGTGACTAGTTGTTTTTAATGCTGATTGCGTCTCTTCATCTTGGGTGGAAACTGTACTTTTAGCAGTAAAATCGAGCTGAGTCGATGTTTCAATATCAAGTTCCGTGAAATGAGTAACCGTATCAACTTCTATTGGTGTGAGATCTTTACTGACGCCGCTGGAGGTAGGTTTGTCGGTTTTTGTGGATGCAGTAGTACTTATATATTCGTTGGTGACTGTACTGATCTCTTCCGCTGTATCGTGCACAGTAGTGTTTTCAGTCGATTTTGCTTCTTCGGATGAAGTAGTTACTTCGCCGGTGGTTGATTGAACGGTAACTGACGATTTCGTATCCATCATAGAACTGTCAGTTATTATACTTGGTATGGATGTGTATTCCACAGCAAATGTAGACAGATCATCCGTCATACCAGTTGCCGTACTGTGTCTGTGTCTTTGTGTTGAAGTAGTCATGCTATCTTCTTGGACGTTGAAATCAGTCACTACGCCAGTAGTCGCATCGCTAGTAGAGCTGTATGTCATACTAGAACTTGTTGTGAATGATTCAGTGTCCAAAGACGACATTGTTGTTGTTTCCTTTTCCTCACTAGATAACGATCTGTGAGTGGTGTGATCAGTGTGCTCTGTTGTGTCTTTCCTGATGGTTGTGCTAATTTCTTGTGAAGTACTAGATTCAGAAAAAGTCGTTGTGCTTGTGTATAGTTCTTCTTCGCCCGATGTGAAATTTTTTGTAGTAGTGGATTCACTAACAATTGATCCTGTAGTGATCGCTCCCGTTGTATTGTAAAATAGTATCGTCGATGCATTGTGAACAGTAGATTCTGTTGTCACAGTTAAAGAGGAATCGTTATCCTTGGATGTCGCCGAGACGACCTCATATTCCTCGCTGAAGGGTAGTCGGTGGGTTGTAGTAAACTGTACGGTATCTGTAGTTGGATGACCAGTACTTTCTTTTGCTCCTGTTGAGAACATTGTGGGAGGTTGTTTTTCGTACGTTGATTCAGTTGTCGCTTCTCCCGTAGTGTGTTTCGTGGTTAATTCTTTTTCTAACGCCGTTGATGTTTCAGTAACATCTACCGAGGTTGTTACCAATTCCTTGATCTTAGTTTCAGTTGTGGGTGACGTGTCAAAAATATCGTCTTTGTTGATTGTTGACTCTCTTGTGCTATGCTCGATGGTTGTTATAGATTCATCTGTACTATAAATTAATGTAGATGATTTCTCCGTTGATGCTACAGTGCTATATTCTTCCTCGTTTGTTGTTTGACTTGCGGGAAATGACGGAACGTCCCCGATACTACTCATGGTAATACTTGTCTCATTTGGCATTGTAGTTGTGTATTCATTAACACCAGTTGCAAAACTCTCTTTAGTAGTTGATTTGAACAGCGCATCTGGAATCCCGCTTGTACTGATTGGGGCAATGTCACCTTCGGTTGTGGTAACTATAGTTTCAATCTCTGTAGTCAGAGTTTCCTTAGGTAGACTAGAGCTGGTGAAATCTGAAATCATATCCCTGACTGTTGTTACGATTGAATCCAGTGTGGATCGACCTGCAGTAGTACTGCTTATATCTGTAGTCACAGAGTTAGTCGTCGGAGTCACTGTAACACGTGTAAGTTCGTCAAGGTCACCGGTAGCAGTGGTTATTACTTCGGAATAGTAGACGCCTGTAGTTGTAAGAACCTTTTCGTCTGAGTCGTTATAAGTCACGGTAATAGGTTGGATTTCTGTGGAAAGTTTGACCGAGCTTTGAGTGTTAACTGTGGAGTCAGAGCTCGACTGTAACGGTACGGTTGTCGTAGCATCGATGCTTTCTGCTACGGTAGGCAACGAAGTGTGAGAGAATTCGCTAGTTCTCGGGGGCGAAGACATTTCGTACTGGCCAGTTGTTGTTATTGGCAATTTGGTTACATAGTTAGTTGTTATTTGCTCGCTTGTGTGTGGTATATATTCTGTGTGTGTGCTATGTACATCGGGTAACGCTGACGTGGTAGTATAATCTAAATTTAGGTTAGATATTGTTGTTTTGGTTAAGAAAAATAAAACGAAAAAAAGATCGTTAATCAAATTGCAGTAAACTCGCGGTAGTGCGAATTTTTAATTTGTGTGATACAATACGAAGGTGCGTGACAAAACCGTGAATATGTTTGTGTATGTATTTCATGTGGGTGTGTTGTGGACTGATTTGTATTGCGTTTGTGTACGCGGTTTACTGCGAAATGTGAGAACAACGTGTGATACTACATGCGTTTGTGAATGGAAAACTCAAATTTTTACAGGTGAGATATCGCAAAAGCAGATGAGTGAACTGTCAGTTCAGTCAGTCACGTCATAATGAACTTACTGTTCGACTACTACCGTCTTCCGGGGTGTGTCCTAATATGCAAGCTTTAGCGAGATGGGTAGCTAAGCCAAATGTAACATACATAAAGGAATAGAGGCTATGAAGCTAGCTGTATGGGAAATGAGAAATGGTTTATAGCTAGAATAATTCAACTAGGAAAGCATAGACCATCTTTAGCAGAACAAATGCGCATTTTAAGTTTCATGGTTAATAATAGCGTTATGACATATGCTCGGATGAAATTAATCTTACTGGACGGACGGGAAGCGTACGGTGAGGGTTCACGTCGATTGAACTTACCGTTGATGCAGGCACCGGTGATGGGATTGCACGGAATACCTGGCGGACAGTGTTCACACCCAGGATCTCGGCCCACGTTGTCCCGGTCGATACAGTTGCATCCATCGCACTGCAAACCGGAGGGGCAATCGCTCGTCTTTTGGCATTGACATACTGTAAACAAAAATTCGGCGGAAGGGGGAAGAAAATAAAAATTTCTTATTGATTTCATAATAAACCTAATTTTGAGTTTCTCTTATATGTAAATAGCATATAAAACTTCCTATTGATGATCATGTAGTGTGACACTCTTTTCCAAAATCATGAGGATGGATTCTTATTTAGGATATAATTTTATTTGATGATGCCAAAGACGAATTCAAAATTCATCAACCGTTCAGGCATTTAAATTCAGGAATTTTTATATCAATTTTGAAACACTTTTTATGCTCACGTAGATCATTCGTGACTTGCGAATTTTAATAACTGTGACATTATTGGAATTGAAACACCTCAGACGTTGTTTATAAGCTGACTGTTCAACGACGGAAAAGAGCCTTAAAAATGAAAAATGTTGTGATTTAATGTATACTCTCATTATTCATAAAACGAAACTGAAAATTTCTTGAAATCTAGGTTAAATTTAGTACTTAAAAAGAGGAACGGACATAGCGTAGTTGGTAAATCGATTGCCTTGTACGCAGCTCACCTGGGCTCGATTCCCAATCCCGCACATAGGGTTAGATTTTTCAAAAAAGATTTCTCTAACCCGAATAGAGGCGAATGACCCTATGGTTAAAACCTCTATAGTCAAAATTAAAAAAAAAATAGTACTTAAAAGAACTATAGTAGTTCATAAAAATTTCAATTACAAAAGTTCTTGTATAATGACACATATCAACCATATATATGACTAGATAATACCCATCGTGCGTTGCTGCGTCTTTCAACGAAATAGTAAAACATAATTTGTTCCGAAGCGATACCTGGCGGGTAGATAATTGCCAACCAATAGCACACAAACACGCTCCATAACAACTGTCTACTAGAGTAGAATGGGTATAGGTACGGGGGTACAACAGGTATAGGGCATTATCTTTGCTATGTTATTGTAGAGGTCGCTCATCTTGTGTGAATTAGATAGACGGTTCAGAAACGACTGTCATTTTGGCTGTTACCGTGGATCAGTTGCATTAGTTGCATTACGTTTTCGTTTATGTTTTCGCGTGTTGTTCTACGAAAACGCATTGTCTTTCGTCCCCAGTACAGTACATTTAATCAATGTGAAAAAATTGTCAAGTGAGTATGTCCTCACGCAAAAATTAATGTTGAACGCGATAGTTGTGTTGGTATTTCGATATTTTTGTTTTCGAAAAAAATACAGCCATCAACACGTAACATACGCTTGGGGCCACGATAGGTCAGGCGTTTAGGCGCACTATAGGTCACTACTGTTCATCTCACAGCTAAGAAACCACGTGAGTTGAAATGACCAACTTCAATTCCACACTCTGGCGACGAGGAGGACACTGAAGAAGTCAATCGCAAGTATTTCCTTTCGCGGTTTCATGATTTTCCACATAATTTGCCACTTCTCATTTTCTTACCTGAATGACGTCAATTTAATTTTTAAATAATCTGCAATATTTATACTCTTCAAATAAAAGTTATTTGAAAAAAACTTTTCCTTGTTCAAACTGAATTTTTTTTCAGTGTATTTTTATCGAACGCCAAACTAATGAAAGTCATAATCATGTAAGATTCAGCATTTGGTATATATTCATAACAAACTTGAATGTAAACTTTCAAATGAGCACAATAACTAATTAACACCAATAGGCTTCTACTTTTACATTTTTTTAAATAATTAGCACGATGACGAAGTCGACCGATAAATCGATACACAATGACCTCCGCTGCGAGCTGTGTTCTCAACCTAGTTGGGAATGCAAGGTAAAATGAGAATAACTCGAGTTTTTTCAAAACAAAAAATGAGAAACTCGAGAACTGTTCGATATATCAAATTATTCGGTTCAATCAAATGATTTATTTCTATGATGGTAACAATTTTGTGGAACTGAAATGTTCAAAAATCTTTTTTTTTTCGAGAGTTGTCCTGCTGTAGCTGTAGAGCTAGGTTCTCGAAAGGGCTTCCCGTCAGAATTACACACTACAATTGCAGACGAGAGAGGCAACGTCGCCCACTAAAACACTGCTTAAGGCTAATTGCAGCGGGACGTTATTCTGAATCAGATATTCATTGTATGGTTCAGATATGTGCGGACGTACAGATTTTGCGATCGTGTGTATCATTGCGAAGGGCTTGAGCATTTGTACGTTAACGTGTTTAATCGCATGTGCGTTTGTATGTTGCGTGTGCTAACGTGCATGCTGCATGTGCTAACGTGCATAGATTCGATTTTATAACCGTGTGCCTTTCGTATATTCGCGTGTGTTCTTGGATGATCACGCGAACCGTGAATCTGATACTTAATTTTCGGTGTACGGTTTAGATGCTAGAAGAAAGTAAAATCTTCCATATCACTAGAGTTCTCGGCCATGTCGCCATGGAACGTGGTGTCTAGTGGATATGAGCTTTAATTTTTGATTGGTCCAACTGAATGTATGGGACTAAGTTGCTAGGATTCATGATCGCTCGAACATGGACGTTTGTAGGTTTGCGTTTGAGACCGCGTTCGAAACTTCGTAAGTGCTCAAACGTTTATTTTATTACCGGGGTGTTATCAAGTTTGCACGATCGCGGGTGTATGTGTGCGTAGTTGTTCGCGAAAGGCTTAAGCGTTCGTATGTTAACGTGTTTGTCGCGTGTGCTCGCGTGCATGTGACTTCGCGTGTACAAAACTCATGGTAACCGTGTGGCCATTTACATATTCGCGTGCGTTCTTGGATGGTCACGCGGACCATCATTCTGATATTAAGTTTTCAGTGTACAATTCACATTCTGACAAGGAGTGAGTTACCCCACATCACTGAAGTTCCCGGTCATGTCGCCATGGAACGTGTGGTCCAGTGGATATAAAAGATTTCCTTTTTAATTGGTTTAATTGATGGCATGGACCCAGTCTGCTGATACCGAGGATAGAAACTTCCGGAAGTGAACGATTCATGATCGTGCAAGCGCGGGAGTTGATAGGTTCACGCCGGAGACCGCGATTGAAAATTTATAAGCGCAGAGACGTTCACCTGATCACCGGGATGTTATCATGTTTACGAGATCGCTCGTGTAGGTGCCGTGGATGGTCGCGAAGGGCTCAAGCATTTGTACGATACGGGTTTGACACGTGATCCTTTCTTAGAACTACACAAGAAAATAAGGAAGTAATAATGGAATATTTGTTTAATGACATAAACTCTTTTCAATAAGATTCTTGAATGCTTGGTTGAATTGTTCGGACTAATCAGCGCTGCTAATTACCACTTTCACAAAATACATTATTTTTGTTATTTATAGTAATAGTACATTTTACGGAATCAAATACAATATACGTGCACATATTTTCGATCAGATAGTGCAAAAATATAGCGATTTTGATCAGAACAACAGAAGTTATTCGCATTTGAAAACTGGGAAAATATCTCAGCAGAAACTTTGAAACGGGACCTCTATATTGAAACGATAGAAGTATTCTACTTCAAAAAATTATGTTAGGACAATGAATTTTTTTTCAAATAACTTTTTTTTCCTTGAAAGTGCCCAAATTGAATTTTTGAAGGTAGGTAGGGAATATAGTTACCTATCTTGAAACAAAATTTCATCCAAATCAAAGATGTTTTTTTTAGTAAATCGACTTTAAATTTTTAAAATCGGTTTTTTCAGTGTATGAAGATTTTTTCCAATATTTTTAATAAAAAATTTGACTAATTTTGTAAAAATCATTCCTGCAACATCTTTTGTTGGATTTGTCATTTTTTGACTACAGCGATTTGAAAAAGATTAGTAAAAAAAGTTTGACCCTTTTTAAAAGACAGTCTAGATCATTTTTGGAAAAACAAAGTATGCAAAGTGGCTTTTTGTGACAAAGTTCTCGTGTACAGAATGTTTCATTAAAATCCGAGAGGGTGTTGCCAACGTGAATACGATTTAGCGCTAAATTCGTCTATTTTATGATCATTTTATTTGCTTTATAAACACCAAAGTTTATACAAGATAAATAATACTTGTATTACGAAATTTTCAATTACGTAGGTATTAGCATACCTATTTCGACAAATGTCTTGAGACACTAAAGGTGATCGCTTTTCGTTATATTGTATTGTATTTGGCATATCGTGTTTCACCGGACAAAGGAAAAATGAATTATAAAATCGTTCGATTCAATTTGACAAAAGCAACACTCCAGACTATCTTTAGTCCGGAACGGAAGTTGCTGAAGCATTTCCAAATTGATTCTACAAACGCTGAATCTATCATTAATTCTCGGCAGCTGGCTGCCCAGAGCAATAGACACATGATACCACGTCTGAGAGTTGCATAGATCGTATCACTTATTACAGGGAGAATCCAAGTTTGTATAACTCTTTTCCCTATCCTATTAACAAAAAAACAAAGAGAAGCAGAGGTATACACGGTTTCCATAACAACGTTTGTTACACTAACATTTCTTTCCTCTCCCGATGACTGTAATGATGTAGCCAGTGCTGTTATTGGCATTTCGAAGTATAGAATTCTCGAAACGTGCACATTGAGATTGGATAGCTAGTCCTAGGCCCCAATCACTGATTCTCTTTGCAGATCCGCATATTCTGGTCAATCACGGAGTAGCAACTACCAAGCGGCGAACAAAGGGAAGAATAAACAGTTGTCCAGTGCGTTTGGTTAGCGTGCGCTGCGCTATTTCAATCCCATACAAAGTACCGGTAGTGTTGTACTGAGCATTGTGTGTTTTTTGTGGATCGTGATATCTAAGTCTCTAGAGTTTTTGTTCACCCATGCGAGAAGTGGAGCTCTTGTTTAAAATAGAAAATGAAAAAAATGCCAGATACAAAGTTACCCTTATCCAGTTCCAGCATGTACGAAATTTGGCACTGGCACATTCTAAAATCGACTTACACAAGATAAATTTATCTACAAGACAACACGGATGATAATGTACAACGATTTGTTTCCGCATGTTCATGTCGCAATACGGTGAAGTGGTCTCCGTTAAAAATAACTCTTGGAGTAATTTCTTCACCGGCATTGCCAATGCTGTTCAGGTGGTAAGAATGAGGCAAGCTCACTCTATACCTTCTTTCGCGACTATGGAACATTACATCTGTCTATCTATCTATATATATAAAAGTCAAAGTTTGTATGTATATGATTTATAGACTCCCAAACGGCTTAACCGATTTCCGTAAAAATTTGCACACAGTAGGTATTTGGTATGGGGCGTGTTTGTGTGCTATTAGTTGGAGATTATCTGCCCGCCAGATGGCGCTTTGGAACAAATTGTGTTTTCCTCCTATTTCGTTGAAAATCGCAGCAGCGCGCGATGGGTATTAGCTAGTTCTCTATACACAGACTGTGCTAAGCCGAACGCTGGAGGCAGCCGAGGACTATCCAAACGATATAATGCATCGCTGCTGAAAGCTTTCGCCACGAAACTCGCAATGCATTAAAACGATATATACCATGGTTCACGATTTTAGCCGACAATGAGATTAAGGTTGCTTTAGTTGAACACCTCACCGAGAGCCTTCTCCGTTCCAGTTCCAAGTGTGTAGAGCTTCAGCTCCCACTTCTGATCGGAAAGCTGAGAATTGACTGCAATTCCGAACAATCTTCCAGCAGGTTGTCGGACACAGTCGGTACTATGATGCAGTGAAGCTACATCATCTGGATAAGGTATATTGACAGATGATGCCTCTGGTTGGATTACGGCAAAAATGCTCGTTAACAACAATTTGTAACCCAGCGTCCAATTCGAAACACGCGAGTAATCATCGATACTCATCGCGAAGGGTAGCTCGAGATCCAACGTAACCCTAAAGACTCGAGCTAGTGAAGACATTTAGGCGACACGTTGACGGTCTCGAGTACTAAGGACTAGTAGTTGATGAACTTTCTGCTCTTATTCACAAGAATGTCCTCAGATCGCGACTATATGACCAAACTCTTCGATTGTGGGAGAAGATACTGCATGATGACACAAAGAATTCGTTTTCAGTAATCGGTTGCGAAACCGAAAATCTACATTTAAACCACTGTAGCTGGCAGTAGTTCCTGTCAGGGATGTCACGGCAGCCATCGCCATTTCGAATGTGCGGAGTTCTTAAAATTTTCACCAGCTCAACGAATCGAGAGGGTAAAATAGTTGAAAATCCATTTCAATTGCTTTCGCCCTAGTCATCGATCCATCGACGGCTCATCGTAAAACACATGCCCTCGCTGCCATAATTGAAACCACCCTCTGTTGCATGAAGAAAACATTTCGAATCTTCTGCTAAACAGAAGCAAGAACAAGAACAAGCCTTAGCGAGTCACCAATACCGTTATGTCACCACACCTAAACCGCGGGGGACTAGTTGTGTAGTACGCGACGTAGCATCGGATTCAGGTCGTCGGGCGCCAGAGAAATGCAGTTACCAGGAAACTTTCAATCGGAGTAGGGTAGTTCTCCGCCGAATAATATCCGAGTAGATCTCGATACAGCTGGGAGCTATATTGCTCAACGAAGCGGGTATCGGTGTCGGGAGCAATTCATCCGTCGGGGAACTCTCAGTCGGAGCACTATCCGAGTAGATCATGACAAGACTGGGAGCTAGACGACTCAAGCAAACAGGAGCTAATTGGCGAAATTGGGAAGAAGGGCGAAAAAAGACTAAGCATAGTTTAAGTGGTTTGGCATGAAAGTGAGTCGTGAGTCCCACACAGTGCCAATACACTACAGGTTAGGCTTTTGAAGCTTTTTAAACCCAAACTGCGATGCTCAAGACTGCTGTGGGGTGAATAAAAGATCAACGAGGATGAACAGTACCGTACCTATTGGATTACAGTTCACAAGTAAATTTCATTCACAATATAGTGGTCGACCGCTTGGTCGCCGACAGACGACGCCTTATCTGCACCGCTAAGAAGCAAGCCCATAATCATGCTATGGGTGGACCTTCGGTGAGGCAAATAAGAAGAAGCCGTGAACGTTACACAGCCAAATCTTAACCATTGTGCAGCAGCCCAACAGCTGCTGTGGCAGTCGGTCTCGGAGTCGAGGACAGATGTCGCCCTCCTATCAGACCCGTACAACATCCCTGCCGGCAACGGCAATTGGGTGTCGGAAGGGCCTGGAATGGTGGAAATCTGTACAACGGGACGGCTCCCGGTTCAAGAGATAATACACTCCTCCGCCGAGGGTGTTGCGATTGCCAAGATCAATGGTGTGTTCTATTGCAGCTGCTACGCTCCACCAAGGTGACCCATAGAACAGTTCAACCAGATGATCGACAGGCTCTCGTCAGACCTAGTGGGCCGGAAATCGGCAGTTATAGCGGGAGACTTTAACGCTTGGGAAGTGACGTGGGGCAGCCACTGTACAAATAGCAGGGGCCAAGCGCTAATGGAGGCGCTTGCGAAACTCGATACTGTGCTAGCTAATAATGGCTCCGCTAGAACATTCCGTAGAAACGGGGTGGAGGCGTGGATTGACGTAACATTTGCCAGCCCGAGTCTGGTTCCAGGCCTGGAATGGAGGGTAGACGAAGGCTACACCCATAGCGATCATTTAGCAATCCGCTTTAGGATCAACTATGGTGTGCAGCATCCGAGGGCGGGAGATCCCTGTCAGGTACGCGGGTGGAAGTCCAATCACTTCGACAGCGAAGCTTTCACCGCGGCCCTGGGACTGGAGGCCAACACCGACAGTCTAAGCGGGGATGCGCTGGTAGCTGTTCTATCACGCGCGTGCGATGCCACTATGCCGAGAAAAACCCTGCCAAGAAACGGCAGATGCCCGGTCTACTGGTGGAGTGCCGAGATTGCAGAACTACGATCAGCCTGCCTCAGAGCTAGACGTAGGATGCAAAGAGCCCGAAGATGCAAGAGAGAACCGCCGTGAAGTGTTTCGAGCTGCGAAATTGGCCACTATAATATTATAGTGAAATTAAACAGAGGACATCAAGAGGGTTAATTGTGACATTATGACTAAGTCGCTCAAAAAGTTTTATTTGAAAAATTGCATCCAAGCAAGATGAGTGCGGAAAGATACTCCAGTCCAATCGTCATAGAGACGAGACCGCCAGATATGTGGTGAGTTTTCTATTCGTTTCTAGCACTCGGTCGAGACACAAGTATTTTGTTGCCAGTCCGAGTAGTGTATAGCGACAAAGAATAGTGTTAATCCGCGTTCAAGGTTATCTTGCGCACTCTCCGCCACGTCGAGGTTTCAGTATTTTTTCTCTTATTTTGTGTTTCTGTTTCTGAGTACCGTTAATCGGCCAGTGAATCAGTGTTCTTCTAGTAAACCATCTGGATACCGTTCCATACACAAGTTAAGTATTATTTTACGTTTCCCCTTATTGATTCTCTTACTAACGTGCACTGAACAATAGGCAAAAATGGCAATAGGAGATGGACGTCGAAACAAAATCGGCTCCTCGGCTTAAAATATATCGAAGCTCGGCCACCGGACCCTTCGTGATCTTCTTTCGGACCAAAGACAAAAAGTGTTTGAATCTATTGCAGATTTCTCGAGTTCTGACGGACCGGTATCCGCCCGCGACAGATATATCGAAAATTCGCCCTGATAAGCTTCGTGTGGTTGTAAACAGTTTAAATCAGGCAAATGATATTGCTGGATACGGGCCCTTTACGAAGGAGTACAGGCTGTATAGTCCAGCTAACAGGGTTGAAGTCTACGGGGTAGTCTCCGATTCGAGTCTGAGTTGCGAGGACCTGCTGAAACATGGGTAAAGATACTGGAGTGCAAACGTTTGCGTTCAGCATCAATCGCAGCTGACGGGAAGAAAATATACGTCAACTCAGACTCTTATCGGGTGAACTTCGCCGGTTCTGCTCTATCCAACTATCTCCTCTTTGACAAAGTCTGTCTACCTTTTAGCCTCTTTGAGCCGCGGGTCATGAACTGCACTAATTGCAAACAATTGGGACACACAGCCTCCCATTGTATCAAAAAGGCCCGTTGTGGGAAATGCGGTGGGAATCATGCGGATAGGAAGGGATATCGAAAAGTGTCTCTACTGTGGGGGAAGTCCACATGATCTCCCTGCATGTCCCGCATACGCGAGGTGAATCATAAGCATTCCCTTCAGGGACGCTCTAAGCGATCTTTTGCAGAAATGCTTAAGATAGATACTCCACCGGCCTCTACGAACATCTATACTAACTTGTCTACTGACGAAAGCGACTGTGGTGAACCTCAGGAGGGAGCATCTTCTGCTGGGCCTATATGCAATAGAAAAAAAGGAACATTTCCTCTCCCATGCATCGGCGTAAAGGCCAGAAGATATTTTTTCATGGGCCTTCTAAAATAACTACTCAAGGAAGTACTGGTGCAAAACCGCAGCAAGTCGCTCCCGGTCTCAGTAACCTGAGCTCAAAAAAGGAGTTCCCCGCACTTCCAGGAACATCAAAACCCCAAGTGTTTCCATATCTCAACCAGAGAAACCAGCGCTGGGTTAATAAATTTCTCTGACATTGTAGACCGTATTTTTACAGCACTAAATATTTCCGACCCTCTTAAAAGCATCTTGATAAGCTTTTTCCCCGCAGTAAAACACGTTTGATGCAGTTCACTGCGAAATGGCCCCTCCTTTCAACGATTGTATCCTTCGATGACTAATTCATCGAACGAGGTCACGGTTTCAATCACTGTTCTACAGTGGAATTGCAGAAGCTTTATCCCGAAAATCGATTCCTTTAAAATCCTAATAAATAACTTGAAATGCAATGCATTTGCACTATGCGAGACATGGCTTACTTCAGAAATAGACCTACAATACTACGATTTTTATATTATTCGCTTGGATCGAGAAGACTCTTACGGAAAAAGAGTCTTCTCAATCCAAGATGCTATTCTTTCAATCGAATCGACCTCCCCTCGACACCAGGTATAGAAGTTATCGCCTGCCAAACCAGAATTAAAGGCAAAACCCTTTGCATTGCTTCCACCTACATACCCCCTAGAACCTCAATTGGCTACCGACTGATTTGCGATATTGCGGAACTCCTCCTCACACTGAGGCTATTTTTAGGTGATTTCAACACCTATCGTGCGTCATGAGGTTGCCCTCATGAAGATAGATGTTCTATTTCACTCCACAACTTTACTACAACTTCAATATGACCATTTTGAACACTGGTGAAAAGACACGGATTCCAGCGCCCCCCCCCCCCGCGCTCGAGCGTCTTAGACTTATTCCTCTGCCCAACATCGCTGCGGTTAGATTGCATGCAGAAGCTAATCTCTGATCCATACGGTAGCGACCATCTGCCAATCGTAATTACTATTGGTAAAGGTTTAGGGCCACAGAATGCACTAAGTGTTTGGTATGACATCACACAAAAAAAATGATGGGAAGAGCTATGCGTCCGCGATATCCGGCAAAATCGAGTCCTCCGGAGGAAGAGTACGGGTTACTGGCTGGCTTGATTCTCGACACCGCGATTCAAGTTCAGAATAAACGCGTACCAGACGCGAACTCTCGCGGACAATCTCCCAACGGAGTGCTCAGATGTGTATGCGCAGAAGGCCGCCGCTTATAAAACCTCCCGAGACGACGGGTTATCTGCTAGCTATCGACAGTACGCGACGTTACAAACACGAATGAAGATTTCAATGAAAGCAAAGAAACGTAGTTACTGGTTACGGTTCGTTCAAGGATTAACGAGAGAAACATCGATGAGCACTCTTTGGGGCATGATCCGACTTAAAGTATGGTATTTATCACAACTTTCGAACGGTATATAAATAGGATAAAGCATATATTTACGTGATTTAAATGAATTCCGTGGACAGAAAACCAAACCTGGCCCACAACTTGGAACACTCTACCAATGATGATGCTATTTACAAACGACGCCCGTGATCATTCACATTTATAGCTATAAAGAGAAAAACCAACACTTACGTTTGATGCACACCGGTTCACGGTTTTGCACTTCACATTCCTGGCCAGACTCGCAAGGATTCCCGTCGTGGCATGGATTGATGCAGACTCCGTTGATGCACGATCGTTCTGCGGGGCACTCGTCGTTGTGTCTACATCCAATCTCTGGAAAATATGCAAACCAATGTCAGTATATTTCATGCAGGTGTTCCCCTTGTATGTTTATGTTGTTTTTTTCCATGTGGCATTTGATTCAGATTGATGGAACTACTGGAAGAAAAACCGATGGGTATTACTAGCTACTGGTGTTCACGTGACCATGGCTACGAATTCTACGCAAGCATTCGGGCAAGCAAAGCAGTTCAAGCTTCCGCT
This sequence comes from Topomyia yanbarensis, assembly GCF_030247195.1. Lineage (NCBI taxonomy): Eukaryota > Metazoa > Arthropoda > Insecta > Diptera > Culicidae > Topomyia > Topomyia yanbarensis. Next base: position 183,525,025 of record NC_080671.1, on the reverse strand, counting down.
ACATTTACATACACAAAGCAAGCAAAGTATCTATATTAGTGTACATTGCGTCCATTGTTCCCATTTACCAAACACCAAGAAGAGTTGTACATAAAGAATATTTACAGCTACTAGGATAGAATACAACAAGAGATCGCTTTCGTGTTTGAGTTTCGCACGGCATATTTGCTCTCGATCGAGGAAGTACCCGAATCCATCACGGGTTAAAAAAATATACACTACTGGAAAAAAGAAGATAGAGAATGCTACAGATTCAAATCTATTCCAACTGTACACCGGATGGAGTGGGATGCTGCTACAGCAGAGTACAGAATGAATTGTTGTAAAAGATTTGCTATAAATATGAAACCGGTCAATTTTCGATTGATTTCCATGCAGCTGCAGTCGTTTGGTCTGCAGTACAATGAGGCGCTTTTGCGGTGCGCGTGCGCACTTGCGGTGCCACATCGCGAAAGGAATGATTCAGAACTAACAGAAAGTTGCAGGTGTGCCATTCAGGATGTTCTCTATGATTCACTCTCCTGGAATCCGACCAATGCTTCCGATTTCTTGGGAATGCGCTGCTGCAAGTCGTAGAAGAGTGGAAGTAGAAAACGGATCAAAGGAAGAAATGAGAAAGGCAAAAAGACTAGCATCATTCGCACTACGATAGATAGCTTACTGGCAGGATGGACCCATCAATGTTTTGGATGATGCATTCCAGTTGATGTGTATGAACGCATTCAAGCGGTGTGTTCAGGTACTGTATGATTTAGCACCGCATGAATGGAAATCGGCGCGGAAGTGATATAGTAGTAGATCACCCAGAGCAGCGAATTCGAGGCGGAGTTTTTGGTCGGCCCAGAGAGTGGTCAGCTAAGAGATATTCTTTGAACATATTACCTGATTCTTCAATACAATTTGCTGAATCAACCGGATCAGCTTTATTGCAAATGCACTTGGGCTCGTGGTTCACGGTAAGGCAGGGAATGTTTTCAGGACAGAGATTGCTTAACTGGCAAGGATCGGCACAGGCGTAGTCGACACAGGTTTCGTTGTACTGACACTGGTTGTCTGATATGCATTTTTGAATTGAACCGAGAGTTTTCATAGTCGTTGCTGTGTCGAAGATATAGGTGATGACTTTGTCAGCGTCGAGCGTTGTGTAGTCAAGCGTTGTTAAATCGCTACTAGGGGTAGATTCGGGGTGACTTCTCATGGTACTTTCGGTGCCTGTTGATGTAGTCTTGTCGACTAGGGAAGTATCAGTATTAATAATCGTGGACGATGGCCGATCGTCAGCTGTTGAACCTTCAACGGAGCTCTCTGTTGTAGTAATATCGTAGCTGTAGCTCTCTGTTGTAGGATTTTTTCGATCAACTGTGGGTTCCGTGCCTGGTAGTGTAGAGCTAACGAAAGACTGATCGCCAACTGTTGAGGCTTCTACAGTAGAAGTGCTCTCTATTGTAGTGCTTTCAGTTAGCTTAATATTTTTCGAACCAACTGTGGTCTCTGTTTCCGAATCTGATAGTGTTGAGCTTTCTACAGTAGAAGAGCTTTTCGTTGTAGTAATTACAGTTACTCTAGCATCTTTTCGATCAGCCGTGGTCTCTTTTTCCATGTCCGGTAGTATAATGCTGACGATAGGCGAATCGCTAATTGGGAAGTCTTCAATGGTAGAAGAACTCTCTGTTGTAGTAATTTTAGTTACCCTAGCATTTTTCCGATCATCTGTGGTCTCAGTTTCCAAATCCGATAGTGTAGAACTAACAATGGACTGATCGTTAATTGTTGAGCCTTCTACAGGAGTAGACCTCTCTGTTGTAATGCTTTCAGATATCCTATCTATAGTTTCAGTTTCCGAATCCGATAGTATAGAACTGACCATGGACCGATCGCTAATTGTTGAGCCTTCTACAGTAGAAGAGCTTTCTGTCGAAGTAACTACAGTTACCATAGAATCTTTTCGATCAGCTGTAGTTTCAATTTCTATACCTGCTAGTGTAGAGCTGATAACCATTTCCGTAGCTTTGTGAGTGGTATCATTCGGTTGTTGGGTGATATCTTCTCTCCCGCTACCATCTTCGTAATCATCACCCTCGTCATCGTCACTTTCATACGTGCTAGTCGATAGAGGAATGCTTCTATCGTGCTCGGTTTGCTCATCAACCGTGCGGGATGAGATAGTGGTTGTATCATCGATGTAGTAAACTCCCGTTTCGGTTCCCTTATGCTCTTTGCTCGGTTTAATGGTGGTCGTATCGTTGGGTTTCTTGATAGGTCTAACCATTCCCTCGCGATCGTACATAAACTCGTTGTAGCTCTCGGTCGTACTGCGGTTAATAAGCACATCCGGGAGAGTTGACGGACGAGTTAACATTATAGGGGGTATTTCTGTTTCCAGTTCTGTAGTTTTACGGTCTTGTTTTGCGAGTATGTCCGGGGTTTTGCGAGTTGTGGTTGAAGCCGTTGTCGATGGGAGCGAGGTTGTTTCCTTATCGGAAAAAGTTACGACAGAGCTCGTTGGAATTGTTGTAAGAAATTCTGATATAATCGTGGTGACGGATTGGTTCTTATCAATTATGTACGATTCTGTTTGATTGAACAACGGATCGGAAACTACAGTTGTTGTTAACAGATCAATCGAAGCTTGTGTCGAGCCTTCTGAAATAGATTCAACCATCATGACAGTTGGTGAGGTATTTCCGGTTGTGCGGATGGAGGTTGTCATTGGTCTTTCCGTGTAGGAATGCGATAAAGATTCTACATTTGTAGTTGTCTCAAAGATTGAAGTTGTCTGCTCATCCGTTGTCAGTTTGCTAGATGCTGTGGCTCCGGTAACAGAAACAGATGCTGCCGAACTCGTATCAGGATGAGAAGTTGTTGGCAGAGTGTGACTCTCTTGGGAAGTAGGTGTTCCTATTTCCTCTGATGTGATTTGCTCTCGAATGGTTGTGTACTCTTGCTCGCGAGACAATATTGTTGTTATCTCTTCTGTAGTGCCAATAGTCGACGTTGGTTTAAGGGTACTGTTTGCTTCAAGTTCTCCAGTAGTATCCGTAGGTTTGCTGCTAGTGCTTGCTGTTGTAGTAGGATAAGTTTCCGTAGATGCGATAGCAGTAGTCGTTTGAGTTAGCGTTAGGTTTTCAGTCGTCTGAGAGTTGAGCACTGTAGTATTCGCAAAACTTGCTGTAGTAGTTTCTACTTGTGTAACGAGCAGTAAATTGTCATCGGGTATTGTTGATACTTTTGGTAGCTTTTCAGTTATAAATTCGTGATCATCTATGGGTATTTTAATATAAGTCTTCGTAGTCGTAGGCTGCAATTCGGCTTCAGTAACATCAAGATGGCTCTTGGTAGACACATCGATTGTAGCTGTTGTGCTACTTGACAAAGATTCACGTGTACTTTCCGTGTCCATTTCTATCTCGAATGTACTGAACACATCCGATCGGTCTATATTATCACCATCGTAGAATCCATGCTCATCGGTGGTTATCGATATTTCGATTCCCGGAGTTGTCGTCGCACCCGTGTCGACTTGCCCCTCCTTGTCGTCAGCGGTGGTGGTAGGAACAGTTGGAATGCACTTTCGGTTGGGATTACCGTAGTGCTGGGGAGGACAGGTGCAGATTGGAACGTGTGCCTTAACAGTGCATAATGCCGATTGACCACAACCAGACCTACACGGATCAAGACAACGGCCCGCTAAACACTGCAACTGTTCGTCGCAGTCGGAGTGTGTCGAACAGGTGCCGGGCGCCGTCTCGTGTTGCTGATCCCTATGTACTTCTTGTTCATCATCTTTTACTTTTGTAGCTGTGGAGGTAAGCGGTAATTGGTGTTATAAGTTATAAACGTAAACAAACACAATTATTATTAGGAAAGAAAGGGGTTTTAATTCACTCTCTAGCATACAGGTAGCTCGGAAAGGGATACATCGTTGATGCAAGTTACTGAACGTACTATTATTTACACTTAAAGTCTTGTAGTGGGTAGTAGTAGACAGTAGTAGGTAGTAGTGGTAGTGACAGTTTTGAAAGTATAGTTACGGTAGTATTTAAGATGACAGTATATAGTTTGAGTATTTGAAAGTGTAGTGAAGTAGGTGTGAGTGTAGATGAGTAAGAGTGTATAAGAACAGTGGCAGAGAGTATCGTGAAGCCTGACAGCCATGAGTGTCGGCTTCAGGTAAACGAGACACTCCTAGCAGGGCGTTTAAGAGCAGTTTTAGAAGAGCCAAGAAGGTGAGTGTTTCGCATTGTTTTATGCTTTGTTTTTTTCTGTTGAGCATGAGCATGTGTGAATGTGGAGGCGTCGTTAGGGCTGTTTTTAATATTCAATTGGCGTATTTTCAGTGGCTTCTGGTCATAGAGAGTTGAATTTTGTTGTTTCCAATCGTGGTAGTGTAGTTGGACAGTAGACCTCGAGATGGTTGAAGTCGTCTCGGGGTAGAAATGTGAAGGCTAAATGTACATAGAGTCGGCTAACAGCTGTAGAGATGAGACCTATTACAATGTCCTTACATACATGTATAGACAGCTGGCACGGAAAAGAAGAGTATATGTAGCACATACATAAGTAGAAAGAAGAGATCAGACGGTAGAAGATTTGGAATAGTGGAATTTTGGGAGTCATTTCCTAATTTAATTTGAGAGATATACTTGAGGAAGAGTTCTTCTATCTTTGCGCTAATCGCCGCTAAGTTCTCTGTTTTTTATGTTACCTTTCAAACATCCTTGATGGGCATCTTTCACGAATCCGGGTGGGCAGAATTTACAAATCGGTCTATGATTCTCGACAAAGCACGGTGTGTCGTCAGCACACGAAGTGGTCTCGCAAGGATTGACACACTGATAGTTACGACAGGCGAGGTTTGGTGGACAGCCACTGTCTCGCAGGCATATCGAGAGAGAAGGACTGCAATCCTTCATACAGATACAGGTGGGTTTGTGATCCATCACCAGGCATGCTTTGTCGTCTGGGCAAGCTGGACCTCGGTTGGCGCTGGGCATACAAGGGTTGACGCACTTGCCATCAATACAAGCCATACTAGAGGCGCATCCATCATCGCCGTGGCATTCGCGTTTCTCCGGAGCACAAATCAGCTCACCATAGTCATTAACGATGAAGCCATGCTTGCAAACGCAAACGGGCCGATGCTTCCGTGAGATGCATTTCTTATTCGGATCGCATACGAATGCGGTCGGAATAGTGCACGGATCACTGCACTGCCCACTTGCGTCACATCGTAGTGACTCATCACAGTCGTTGTCCCTTTCGCACGCTATCGATACTATTTTGGGATCGCTTGGTTTTTGTGTGTTTACTTCATGGCATTTTGGATCGGGCTTGCACTCCGCATTAGGTCTACCCACGTAACAGCTAGGACATGAACATTGGGGCCTATGGAAAATCGTCTGGCACAGTGCGTTATCCCCGCAGGCACCCCGTAGTGAGCAAGGATCGGAACACTTCCCTCCAATGCACGCCTTTTCATTGGGACATTGCATATCGTTTGCGCAGGACTCGTCTAGATTTGGTTTGTGTGATGATAATAACAGGATTGTAAAAACAGTAACTTTGTATATGTGTGTGTGAGGTGTGAATGTGTAACTGTAGTAGTAGTAGTAATAGTAGTAGTGTGTGTGTGTGTGTTTTTGCGTTGAACCTGCTTTTGGATACGCCAAGTTACCAAGGGGCAAATGTACCAATTTGTGACAAAGGTACGCCGCTGTCATCGAGTTCACATATTCTGTAAGTCCTATGGTTGATATCTGTTTCGCATAAGAAATTTAGAAGACAATTTGGGTTGGGTGCGTATTTTCTAGAATAACTTGCATCGCAAACATAGCTAACAAACATACGAAAGAATGGTGCAGATTTCTATCAAAACAAAAACCGTGAATTGGTCCATTTACCCCAACAACTCACTGACTGCTATCCAAACAAAGAAACAGTTGGAAGAAATTATTTCAAAACAACAAAGGAAAAGTGAACAGTATTCCACTTTTAAAAGTTAATTACAAAACGACAAAGGAACTGTGGAGGCGAGATTTCTGGTGTTAATAAACTGTCTTCGCCAAAACGTTTCTCACACTTAAAGAACATCCAACACATGCGCTCTGCCCGGGAAAGACACAGGAGGTAAAATTTGAAATATTGTTTGCTGGAATTTAGAAAAAAAACGTAGCTCAAACCGACTACGTCTTCAATGGTTGACTGTTGTTTTCTTTTAGTAGGAAAGGAAAATATTGAATACACTCATATCATAAGAAATAAATAGAGCAAGAGAAATGCATAGAAAAGAAAAGAAGGAAAAGAAATTTGTATGTACAAATGAAAATCTTATTCTTATGACCAATTTTCATTCAAATTGACAAATAAGAGTTAGAAAACAGAAAATCAAAACAATACAAAGAAAAACCCAATCAAAACAACTGAACTCAGCTTGTGGCCAAGTTGGTAGGTGTGTACACAGCCCGAGCCTTACACGTGCAAGCAATGAACTATGTGAGAAGTGTCCCGTCCACAGTTCCCAATCTGCCTGTTCTTTTCCAAATAAATGGTTTCATTTTTCGTTTGGTTTTTGAAATAATTTCACACTAGCGTCATTATTACTAATACTAGAAACAAAAATAAATTAAGATAAAACTCAAAACGGCTCTGACAACCACTAGTTACTAATAAACGATGTGTATGTGTGGAGTTTTTTTTAGCTGTGAGGAGCATTTGCATATATATTGTTTTTTTCGTCAGGGAGTTTAAGTTTCGATAGCACGCTCATTTGTCACTAACCCTGGCCAAGGTGTCCAAGGCAAGGTCGAAACGTCACGGAGTGTTTTTGTACATTGAGAAAAAAGAGGGCGCAGATTGGGTAACCGCGATTACGACAGCGACATCTCTAGGTTTGAAAAGTTTACTAAGTGAACAGTGGGGGGAAAGTTTGTGCTGTATTTGTACATTGTAAATCGCTAGAACACTTGGTGGGGCGACATTTTAAAACCGTGTCTTCTGTATGTATAGTTGGTTCTTTTGTGCGGTATGTGTTCCGGTAAATATTCTTTTTCATTTAAGTCACATTATTTAAACAAGTTCGAGCCAATTGATAGAATGGGGAGTTATGACTTTTTAGCAATGGATTGCGCTGTTGGTTCGTCGGAACTAGTGCAAAGGTGTATAGACATGCTAAGTATGTTCAAGTGAATCCCGTGGTAGGTTGAAATGCAATCCATTGATAGAAAGTCTTCGTTATGAAAAAAAAATCTGACTGCAAGATGAAATTTGTGAACTAGTGACTATTTTGGAAGATTATACCGGTTTTGAATGCAAATGTGACTAGTAAATATTGTAACGACTCGTTAGAACAAAAACATGATATGGGCAGTTTTAACAGTTATGTTTTTGGGTTTTCAGTTTATCGTGGAATGCGGTTCGCTACGTTAATCGGTTCGATTTTTTTTAACAGGGCAAGATATTTTACCGACGATCAGTCGCTTAACTCTTTTTAATCAAAAAACAAACTCTAAGTACGATTACGATAAATACGGGTTCGATGCTATGGCTTGGAAAGGGCCACTTACCATTACGGCAGATGAACTTCGTGCCGTCACGTACACATTCACCTTCTGTGCATCCCGTAGTTCGACAGTCGGTGACAGTTCGTTCGTTAGTACCTGGGGCGAAAAGAAATCGAAATTAATTCGGTTCAGCCGAACAGTGACGCATTGGTTTAGTAACGGGGTTGTGTTTTTTTTCATAACTGAAGTCAAGGATTGATAAATACTTAGAATAAGTTGATATTGACAAAATTATGAGCGAGCACCACAGTGTTCATGAGTAGGATACGATAAGAAGAAATAAACACAGACAGTTTCGAAAAAAAACCGTTCTTGGTTTAGTTTTGTTCGACATCTATGTTCATTCCGTTGTGCTTTGTAGAGCCTCAGATAATATAAAATAACACTTTTTTAAAAACCGTGTAAAATTTAAAATTGACATACGTTGGAAATCAGTAGTTCGTTACCGCCATCTACGCAATTGTTGGCTGCACGACAGAACCACAGAATAAATTTCGACTATTACGGGAGAACACAATAGCGATTGACTTTTCGCAGACGCGGGGTGAAACAGTTGTTTATGGTGAAAATGGCAGTTGTGTTTATCGAAGTGTCACACATACAACTACATCTCATGAGACAGGTAGTATAAATAACGTTCAACTTCTTAGTTGAGGCAGAATGCTTCGTAGCAAAGAACAACATTCAATAGGATGTCGATTATAAAAACGTCAGCACCAAGATCTCCGTGTACATGGAGCTTGATCGGACGGAAATTCGTCTTCACGATTTGGCACATCGCACTACAACGGATGATATTAAAATATTCATATCGAAGATGGAGAAGTAGAATTCGCCACAATCGGCACTTGTATGCACATATCCTGGGTATACTCCCACGTGCCAGTTCTGGAACCAGACGGCACACTACTGTAAGCCATGTACCAAAAAAATTAAAGAAAACTCCAGTTCGATCTGAACACTCGCTGTGAACAGTACGAATCGGTCAAAGCTCCTTGTATCGTTGCATCGTCAGCGTTTCTCAGCTCGGTTTCAGCGACCCGGCTGTGCTTTCTCTATCGCCAGTGTAAGGCATATTCAGTCTAATAGATAGATCAGTAGGAAAGTGAGCACGTCACCACATAACGGGCCGTCGACTCCCTGTGCGGAGTGCGGACCACCTTGTATGGTGGTCGTTCTAGCCGTTCGTTGATAACAATCACACCAATAGAGCACCGATAGAGATATTGCTTTGCAGATCGCTATGCAAGATTGTATACAAGTTAATAGATGCACACAAGACAGAGCACGTCCACCATATACGGGAGAGCAACCATCGGTATAGTTTTTTAGACGTTCCGAAAGTTGAAAGAATTTTTCCGCCTAGACAATCATTTGCGGATGGATGTCGACTCGTCACCCCCTAGTGAGATGTTGCCTTTGAGTCACTACCACCATTTCCAAGCTCAGGAGACCAGATAGACCATCGAACGCTACTTCTGCGTGTGACCAAGGATAGCGAAGGAAATAGTGAAAGTCTACCCACCCACTAATCTTTTCTTGCTTCACCTATCCCTTGAAGAAGCGATCGGGATGGAGCCAACTAAATACATAGAAGCGTCGAAAGAGGCCAAAGGTACCAAGTATGTGCTGCGCACGTCGTAGAAGAAAGTGTACGACAAATTGCTCAAAATAAACCAACTGTCAAACGGGACAAAAGTTGAAGTTACCCCATCCTCACCTAAACAAAGTGCAATCAAAGTGATATCCACGGCCTGAACACTAAGAACTTTCCTACGGAAGAAATCTTACACGCATTGAAGGAACAAAACGTCATCGAGGTCAGGAGAATTACCAAATTGGTAAACGGCACGTCAACAAACACCCCGTTACTGGTATCGGCCGGTTTGCACCTGCCGGAATTTATTTTCCTCGGTCCAGTAAGAGTCTATGTCCGGAAATATTATGCCTCTCCAATGCAATGTTTCCGATGTGGTAAATTTGGACACGGAAGCAGAGCTTGCGTACAGAAGGAAGTATGCATAAACTGCGGGAAAGACCTCTAAAACAACAAAGAGGTGAACGAATGCGTTACCTGTAACGGCTCCCGTGATAGAAGCTGCTCAACCTTCCCAAAGGAAACCGAAGTGATCAGACTAAAAACCGACAATAATCTGACATTCATTGAGGCCAGAGAACTGGTCAAGCAAATAACATCAAACACATCATACGCGTCTACCCTAAAAGGCAGACTAACGCTAGGATCTGATGCGAAGGATATATCAATCCGCCTGCTTCGAGAGGGACTAGCGCAGCTCAGGGAGCGAACCGCCAATCAGTCATCATGCGACGGCAAGGATGTCGAAATCGCAATGTTAAAAGAGGAACTGCTCGGCGCCAAAATTTTGAACAAACAACTTCGCAAAGAGATGGCTGCTCTGCGACTCGTTTTCTCGGATCTACAAAGTCAAATAGCACCGCAGGCACCTACAGATTCTACCTGACCAAAGGCAGCCGCAACGATCCCGGCCAAGAAGTTAAACAAAAATCAAGTTGCTTCACTATTGGAAGGAAATCTGATATTCACCACAAGCACAACTCAACAAGAACTAGAAAAATCCGAAAAGCGAAACAGAAAATCAGGACAAATTCCGAAGTCCACTAACGAAGGAAAATAGAATTAGAACCCAGAACCCATCGCACCGGATGAAGCAACCACCTTAAAACTAAACCCCACCGACCACTTCTCCCAGTGGGAAACTAGCCAGGACGGCGCCATCTCGATTGACATCTCATAATAGACGACATCCGAAACAATTTTAACAAAAAGCAACAACTACACAACAAAAACAACAATAGCACCAGAAAAACTTAACGATGAATCAACAGTGAACAGAGTACAACAAAAAACACAAAACAAACCAAGAGACCTATTGGGCACCATACCCTCAGCTAACTCACCCGCATCGACCCCGTCCAGGGAAGTACCGGTAAAACAAATAACGCCGGACTCCTCGGCAACAAAGACATTGACTGTATTTCCCTCAACACCAAGTTAGTCCTTCTAAACTCCGAACACATCACATCTCCGAACACAACACAGCAAAGTGGGCCGCCCACCATAGCATTTGTCATCACCGGAAGCACGATTTTCCGACCTACCTAGAAAACGGAAGAGGTCTACAACACCTCACACAGGCAGCAGTTCAGAACCTGGAAGTAGAACCTTTGGGGAAAATGCCTATTCCCCTGCACTGACCCTGTCCTGGGATATCCCGACTGATGTTGACGAGCTCCAGGGGGCCCGGCTCCTCTCCAGAAAAAGGTGGTAACGCCCAAAGCAGAAACTAACATCTCACACCGAATCCGAAAAAAGCAATCATTCATCAATAAGGCAAAACGCTCCTCCCCCTGGACAGACCTTGGGCAGGGACGCACGAAAGACCGTCGCAGAAATGTCACCGGCGATCAGTCCCACCGCAGAGGAATCTACTGCTAGTATCGGCTGGCCCTCCAACGCAAGGCCAACCGCCAGTAGCAATCGCCTCAATGTCGATTCCCCGGGACCCAGCTGCCACATGAACCAATACACACTAGCAATAGAGTGGAACATTAACAGTCGAAGAAATAACCTCGGAGATCTGCAGAGGACCATCGCCCAATTCCCCGGAACCCAGCTGCCACACGAACCAATACACACTAGCAATACAGTGAAACATTAATAGTCGAAGAAATAACCTCGGAGATCTGCAAAGGACCATCGCCTATCTGCCTAGTCTTGCAGGAAACCCACATCCGGAGAGAGACTGATCCGACTCCCTGGCTCAGTAACCGTTATTCTTGGGAGGCCTCGTCCGGAGCCAACATTGATCAAACGATCGGTTTAGCCATTCCAATAGACGTACCATTAGTACCAGTAGCCATCAAGATGGTGTAGATAGCAGTTGCCCGAAGGATCAACTACCCGTTCCCACAAGGGGTTAACCAAGTCGGAGTAAACTTGAACCAACTCATCGATCAACTTCCAACTCCAGTCCTGGTTATGGGTGACATGAAAGCCCATAACACGCCACGGCAACGACATCCTTCAAACAGTAGAGAAAAACGACCTCATAATACTTAACCTTCCGGAAGTCGCGCTAGTGCACTGAGTGCACATTGTTCTAAAAATCTAGCAAAATTGTCCTAGCGCACCAGCGGCTGCTTGTTCAGTGAGCTATTTGCGCGATTTTCGGAGGGTTAATGACGGAGCCACAACCTTCCTCAGGGGACGAGCCATGTCCTCATTCGACCTTATCGCCTTTGTACCATCGCGAAGAAGCTTTTGTGGACCGTACTTCATTATTAGAGAGGAAGTGACCACTATCCGATTCACATTTCCTACGACCGAATACCTCCGACGAGAACCAGACCTAAACGCTGGCTTTATAACAACGCTGACTGGAAGGAGTACGAGTCAAATCTAGCTGACCGAATCGAACCGCATAGGATGTACTCACCAGAGGAAATCGGCAACCTCATCATCCAAGCGGCAAAACTGTGCATTCCTCGGACAAGTGAAGCAACTCCCAAAAGGGCGGTACATTGGTGGAGCCCAGAAGTAGCCCAACTAATTCGCTAACGCTGGAAGGCACTCCGAACCCTCGAAGGACACCGATCAATCACTCTCTCTAAGAAGCACGAACTAGCAACTACCGCCAACTTCGAAACACTGTTAGAAAAACCATCACAGATGCCAAAGAAGCCATACTGTTTCCCCAACCAACGAACTGTTGAGAAAAGTCAACGCATTAAGCGGGAAAAGAAGGCATTTCTGATAATCGATCGAAATCGATGGCATTACAACCACCCAACCAATAGAGATTTCCAGTGAATTAGGCCGCTACTTCTCCTCTCTATCGGCCAATGCATCTTTTTCGCAAGCCTTCCTCAGGAGGAAACAACAAGCAGAACCATCTCCAATCGTATTTTCACCTGAAAACGGCCCCGAGTACAATCAGTTGTTCACGGGAATGGAACTCACAGCGGCACTCAACCAAGGAAAAGAAAAAGCCACTGGTATAGATAATATCGGATATCCTCTCTTGAAACATCTGCCTCCATAGGGTAAAAGGGCACTGTTGGCCAGTTACAACAGGTGTGGGAAGGCGGGTCCTCCCCAGAGTCCTGGAGTACCGCCCTCATCATACCACTTCCCAAAAGGAATCAAGGAGGACCCTGAACGACTTTCGACCAATAAGTCTGTTGCCGTATACCGAAAAAGTCATGGAATGAATGGTTTACAGAAGATTCGTTTCCCTACTTTAATCGGAAGATCGCCTAGACCGTCGTCAATTCGCTTACCGCAAAGGCCTTGGAACAGGTGTTTACCTTGGGTCTTTCCGGGAAATAGTCGGGCAGGCCATAGCTGATGGAATGCATACGTACATCGCCGTTCTCGACTTTGAGAAGGCCTACCGTGTGGCGTCACAGGGTTATTGGACAACTTCAACAGTGGGGAATCCCGGGCAATCTATGGCAGTTTCTTCAACGCTATCTACTCAACCGACAATTTCGTGTCGGCATTGGTGGTAGCCAATCCGACGTTTTTTGCGAAGAAAACGGGCTCCCTCAGGGATCTGTACTGGCTGTGACGTTATTTCTCGTCAGCATACAGTCTGTATTTGCCCATCTTCCGAAGGGAATTTTACATTTTCAGCATAAAGCTAATGACATCATACTAGTTGTCGTTGGAGAATCCAGGAGTCTCAACAAAATCAAGTTGCAAGCGGCTGTAAATCGGAAAATGGGTATCTTCGGTAGGATTCCGAATCTCCACTAGCAAATGTGTTACTACTCACTGTTGTCCATATAATCACGTGGCAACTGGCAGACCAATAAAACTCAACGGATTCCTAATACCCTTTAAGAAGGAACCGAAAATACTTGGTGTAACAGTTGACAGGAAGCTCACACTGCTTACCCACTTTCGGCAACTTAAACGGGACTGTGACAGTCGGAAAAGGCCAAACAAATCTGTAATATACCAATTCTTCCACCACTAGCGAGTCTAGTTAGAGTATGGCTTCGTCCATAAAGTGCACGTGGCCCTAACCTTGACATCAGCCTCTCTAGATCAGTGGGGCGGACGCAGCTTCAAGTGTTGCACAAACAAAGGCAAAAGAATCTTCCGGCAGTGATATTAACAGACTCTCAGTGCTATCAGCATTTCGAACAGAGGAGTCAAGACACCCGTTTGTTCAAGCCATCCAAGTAACCTATGACCCACTGATTTCGGCATTGCATAATTTTGTCAAAGAGGTTGAAAATACCATGCAAATCCAAGAATGCATAATATCGCTCTTCATCGATGTTGAGGAAGCCTTCGGTAATACTACCTTCGAATTGATTCGGTATGCGACTGAATCAAAGAAGACAGCGCAGTCGACTATCGAATGGATTACTGATATATTGAATGCAGGAATGAATCTCGTTCGGAGACGAGATATTTATCATGAGAACTGCTAGAGGCTGTTCTCAAGATGGAGCGCTGTCATCCCTTCTATGGTCTCTGGCAGTGGACGGACTCCCGGACGAACCTTACCTAGGTCGTATCATTTTTTGAAAATGGTTTATTTCATTGTTCTGGTAAATTGATTGCTAAACCAAGGATAATTTAAAGCAACTGGATATTTCTTAGTGCTCCTAAATGTCTCTCTTTTTTCATAGATTAATTCTGGAGAAAGTTTTCAAAGGGATATTACTAATAACGATTTCCTCTTCCTGTTTACTTTCTCTTTCGATTATTTGGTTGAATCAAGAAGCTGAAATTAATGCTGCACAAGTTTGAGCGGAGCTTCTGGGAGTATTTGCTAGATTAGTACGGCGACTTTCCATTTAAATATTGCAAAGTTAAAATGTTTTCAGAATGACAAGAAATATCTAGTTTGCACTATGAAAGTATTCACATGTGTTATCTCTTACATTAAACGATCCTCCCCTGAAGTGAAATAATATACAATACTCACATTCGGTGTACGGGTCGCCTCCCGAATAGAGTGGAGGGCAGTAGCACTCCGGCTGGTCGTGGGCTGTAACTCGGCAGACCGCATTCTTACCGCATGGAAATTTGTGACATTTGTTTGTTTGCTTGCCTTGACACAAGCAACCCTGTCGGGGGTCTCCCATGCAGTCCGGTTGGCAGGAACATTCGTATCCGTTGGCGTCCTCTCGGCAAATTGTGTTCTCTCCGCAAGGGTTCTGCGAGCAACTATCTTTTTGCAGTGGTTGACATTCTTGTCGGGCGTTTCCGAAAAATCCGGGAGTACACGAACATTGCGCCTGGCGGTTTACGACACGGCATTGCGCGTTCAAACCGCAAGCGTCAGGCTCCAGACAAGGATTGGTACACTTTCCAACAACACACTTCTTATCCAGTTCGCAGTCTTCGTTCGTTTGGCATTCGTATTGTACGCATCCTTCGCGCGGGTCGCCTTGATATCCATCGGGGCACAAGCAGAAGGCTTGATGATCAGCTGCCTGGCACATTGCATTTTTACCACAGGCTTTACCTCCAGCACACGGATCGACGCATTTCTTATTCACGCATGATCGCTCAGCTGCACAATCTGCATTCGATCGGCAACCTGCTACACAAGCTCCATTTTGACACAGTTGTCCTGCGGGACAGGCTCCTGGATTACACTTGGTGCGACACCTTCCTCGGTAACAGGTTTGTCCACACGAACAGTCCTTCGCTTGTCGGCATTTGTCAGCACAGAACACACCTTCTTCGTCACAGTAGCAATAGGAATTACATTTCTGAGGAGGTGGCGCACAAGAAACTAGTGGATTTCCGAGATACCCATTGGGACAACTGCACTGAACTCCATGATTAACTACGGTACATTCCGAACAGGTACCACATTGACCGAGTACCGTACAAGGATCTGTGCACTGTTTGTTGACGCATGCTTGGTTGTTAGGGCAGTTGTTATCAGTTCGGCATCCAGCTTGGCAGATTCTGTTCTCACAGATCAATCCATCTGAGCAAGAGGCATCGCTGTTGCACACCGTTCTACAGGTACCACGAATACATCGCTCATCGGTCAGGCAGTTTTGATCATTGCGGCAGGTTGACATACATGAGTTTCCATAGCAAGCATATCCCTTTGGGCAGTCAGTTCTTGCTTGACAAGATCGTTGTTCAGAACGACATCCAGTCAGGGGATCTCCGGTGAGCGGAGAAGGACAAGAGCATTGTTTTCTATGGTTGACTACTGCGCACTGTGCATTTGTTCCACAAGCCGTTGGTTCGAGGCAAGGATTTACGCATTGTTGGTTAACGCAAGCTAGGTGGGCAGGACAACCAGAATCAGATCGACATCCGACCATGCAAGTTTGTCCTTGACAGACCTCTCCCGATCGACAGTCGTCATCTCGTCTACAAATCGGTTTACAGGTTCCACGATCGCATCGTTCATTGTTCAAGCAACCTTGATCGTTTGCACAAACCGGTCGGCAAAGATTCTCGATACATTGCGTTCCATCGGTACAATCTCTGTTTGCCGTGCACTGAAGCGCGGGCGCACGGATGCATCCAATTTTTGCAGTTGGACTTGGAACCATTCCGCTGATACAAGAACAGCTAGCACGATGATTCACAACGGTGCAAGCGGCATTAGGTCCACAGGGGTTATCGCGGCATGGATCAGTGCAGTGATTTTCTCGGCATGTTTCACTGGCACTACAATCATCATCCGAGTGACACCCGTAGACGCAGCGACCGTTTAGACAGATGTGTCCAAGGAAACAGTCGTTATCTAGCCGGCAAGTAACTGTAATAAAGGTTTGCAGATATAGAAAATATCGACTCGATCAACTATAAAGCAGTACTTACGCATGCACTTATTTCCAATACACTTCTCATTCAAAGCGCACTCCTGGTCAGTTCCGCATCGTGGCAAACACATCGATTCATGACAAGCTGTACCTTCAACGCAATCAGCACTAGAAGCGCATAGGGTTGGAACTAAGAAAAGGAATATTAATCGAGTGTTCAATTGCAATCAGTGGAAAAGAACTTACTTCTCACACACTCCAGTGCTGAATCTCCAGTAAACCCGGGAGGACAGGAGCATTGCTTATAATGTCCTGCCATAAGACAATGTGCATTCATTCCGCAAGCGTTCGGTTCATGGCAGGGATTAATGCATTGACCTCGGGAGCAGACTTCATCCTGATTGCACTCTTCGGTGCCTGAGCAAGCCGCTAAAGTTTTGTAAAAATAAATGGTTACATTAGTATCACGGGAACTAAATTCTTTTTAAAATCTGCAGATTGCTTCATTTGTTGAACATAATTGTTATACTAGTTAGATTGGGACGGCATTGGGCCCATGGGTAAGTTCGATTCATGTGAAGATGTTAGAATCATTGCGACTGGCTTCACACCAATGGTGGTGCATGTTTTAATGGTGTCGTGAAAGATTGTGTTCTCTGAGAAGTGTAGTTTTGATTTTGAAGTGATCTTCGAGTTGTGAGCGAATCATGAATGAAGTGCCTGATACAATCGTGAAACACGTAACGAACTCACTTTAAGTCGACGATAGCATTTTTTCCTAGCTTTATTAAGAAAATCAAAGAGGTCAGGTTGATAGAAAAATATCAAAAGTAAATGGAAAAACAACAAAACACCACGAAGAAACTTACGTTTGCAGATGTGTCCATAACAGTACGAATTTTCTGGACAATCGCTATTCAACTTGCAAGGTAGACTTAATGGTCTGCATCCGTTGAGGAGATCGTCAGGATCACCTTCATATCCGCTACGACACTGGCAGACCGCATTGTGACTCCTCGATTGACATTCTGCATTCGGACCGCAACTAACAGTCGCGCACACGTCCCTACATTTCGGTTCAACGTTTGACTTATCACAAATCGCAACATCTGGACAGTCGGAGTTCGTTTCACATTCGGCCGCCTTCTTACACCCACTACTGTAGGGATCACCTATCAAGCCAGCAGGACAAGCACATCGATAAGATCCGCGACTGTTTCGACATTTCGCGTTGGGTCCACAAGGAGACTCTTTGCAGAAATCAACCAAAGTGCAGCCCGCTTTTGGGTCTCCGGTAAATCCTGGCTGACAGTAGCAGACCTGTTTGTGGTTTTCTGCTGAACAAAGAGCGTTGGATCCACAGGGTTCACCGATCAGGCAAGCAATCTTACACGTGTGACTCTCACAGGTTTTATCACCGGAACAATCGTCGTCTGTTTGGCATTCAATTTTCCGACAAGTCCCGCTGGTATCCTGATAAAACCCTGCTTTACATCCGCATACTGCTGAATGATCTCTGGCCGAGCACTCGGCGTTCCTTCCACACAGCACTCGTCCTGAGCAAGCGTTAATACATTCTGAGCGACCTGTTGAATCTACGATACATGTTTCATCCGGGTCACAGTCGTCGTCTGAACGACACTTGAATTCCTGGGTACAAATATTGTTCTGACAAAACTGAAAATCGGGGCAGCTGGAGTTGGTTTGACAGGTTGGCTGACATACACCTTGAATGCACAGTTGATCACTAATACAGTCTCGATTACTTGAACACAGAGCACAACAAACACCTGCGTTACATTTCGTTCCTGCCGGACATTGCTGATCGCTGTTACAGTATTGCAGCGGTACACACCCAAGTAGGGGATTTCCCGTTGTTCCTGGTTGACACGAGCAGACTGCTAGATGGTTTTCCGATACGCAGTTTGCACTTTGGCCGCACGCATTTTTCAGCGAGCATGGATCGACACATTTGTAGTTGATACAAGTTTGACTAGCAGAGCAGTCGTTGCTTTCTGTACATTCGATTTTACGACACTTGACTTTTGGATCACCGCGAGTATTTGATGCACACTCGCAAACAGCTGCGTGTCCTACAGCACTACAAATAGCATTTTCTCCGCAGGCGTTTTTGATGGTGCAGGGATTTTTGCAACGTGATTCTTCACACACTGCGGAAGTTGGGCAGTCCGAGTTTGTGATACATTCATCTGGACTTCGGCATCCAGTATTGATAGGATCGCCGACTAAACCATCCGGACACGAGCATGTGTAGGTCCCCGGCGAATTCTGACATCGAGCGCTCTCATGACATGGGTTGGTTTTGCATTCGTCTATATCTTCGCAACGTCCACCAACTACATCGTATCCTTGGAAGCAGGAACAAATGGTTTCGTGGTTTTCAATACGGCAGGCTCCCTTACCACAGTCAACAAGGTCGCATGGGTTGACACATTTATTGGTTTCCTTCAAACAGTGTCTATCCTGGCCGCAATCATCGTTTGTTAAACATTCGACTCGGAAACAACCAACTGTTGTATCACGAGCATCTCCCAGATGTCCTGGCGGACATTGACACTCCGCTATATGATCGAGAGTGTGACATTCCGCATTTAATCCACACTTTGTCAACTGACAAGGATCTCTGCATTTTCCTTCATCGCAAGCCAAGTTCTCTGCACAGTCAGTGTTTTTGTAGCATTGATTCGGCAGTCGACAGCCTGGATTAGAATAAGCGTCTCCGACTGTTCCTGCAGGGCATGCACACCGATAAGATCCAGGAATGTTCTCACAGATAGCCGTTGAATGACACGGATTATCCGTACACTCATCGATATCAGAACAGCCAAATGGAGTGCCAATGAAACCTTTCATACACTTACACTTGCTTGCCAAACACGCTTTTTGGGACGGACAGTCGGCATCTGTGCTGCAGCCTGGTTGACAGGTTCCAGCCTCATTACACACTTCTCCTGGAAGGCAATTGTTGTTAGTGTAGCAAACCTTGGCACATACACTATTGTGACATCTTTCCCCAACGGCACACGCCGTTGTTTCCGAGCACGGTAGACTACACTGATTTGCTATGCACATGTGGCTGGGGGCACATTCAGCTGTGTTGGTACAGGAAGAAGGCATCCGAACACATCCTTGTTCCGGAATCGGGTTTCCTTCGAATCCAGGAGGACATTTGCAGCTCGGTATATGATCAACGCAATTACAAATTGCGTTTGGTCCACAAGTTCCTTCAGAGTCGCAGGGATCGCTACATTTATTACCGATACATGCCTTAGAACTACTACAATCTTTATTGCTTCTACAGCCAATAAGGCAACCTCCGCCGATGCAAGCCTGTCCATCGCTACACTGGCTGTGGCTAGAACAAGGCTGTGTACACACACTGTTTACACAACGTTCTCCTTCCGAGCAGTCTTTCGAATTGCGGCATGCCACCATGCACTGGCCATTCTGACAGACATCTCCACCGCAGTCCAGATCATTGATGCACTTGCTAACCTGTCGGACACATCCATCCCGTGCTATTCCCGTCACCCCTGGGACGTACTTCGCTCGACATTCGCATACTGGTGTTCTATTTACTACGGTACACTTCGAATTGATGCCACATGCATTCGCGCAAATATCGACACACTTGCCATTGACACAGGCTGAGCTTTCAGGACACTGTAGGTCTCCATTTGGACAGGCACCTTCGGGTCGACAACCGGTCATAGGATCTCCTACTTGACCCAGAGGACATTTGCAGCTATGACCATCCGGTCCTGCCTCACAAATAGCTGATGGATGGCATGGATTTGGCTCACAGGATCTCAAAGGTGCACACTCCACTTCGGCGATTGGATTCGCTTTGTAACCGGGTGGACATTGGCAGATAGAGCGATGATTCTCAGCTATGCACACTGAATTGGTTCCACAAGTATCTTCTTGGCAGATATCATAGCAGGTGTGAGTAATTCGGTTGCACATTTGCGTTGGCGGACAATCGTTGTTGTACACGCAGGGTACGGATTGACATCCTTTTGTTAAATCATATGGATCACCTGCGTAAGACCCGGGTGGACATTGGCATTGAGCGTTATGGTTATTACTGATGCAGATGGCATGAGGACCGCACTGTATATTTTCACAAGCCGGTCGGCATGCCAGTGCTCCTTTATATGTTACGCAGGCATCAGACTCGGAGCATTCTGCACTCGTAAGACATTTATCCTGTAACTCTGGACGACAGCCATTTCTGTCGTTGGGATTGCCGGTATAACCAGGTAGACATTGACAGCTTCCTCGGTGATTCGAAGAAACACAAACGGAATTCGCTGGACATGTAAACTCTGCGCATACCGGTGTGCACTTAAGAATTCCCAAAACATCCTGTCGACAGGCTGCTACCTGGTGACAGTCTTCATCGTTGGTACAATCTGGAATCGATGGTTTCTCGCAAACAGACATTGCTGGGTTCCACAGAAATCCATCCTGACAATGGCAGATAGGATTGTTATGCTTGTCAGGTTTGCAAACCTCGTTAACACCGCACTCGACAACATTGCACGGACTGACACACGATCGTAATCCAGTCTCTGTAAGGGCACATATTTTTCCTACGCTGCATGCCGTATCATCTTTGCACTGCTCCACAATCTTGGCTTCTTTTTGGCACCCTAGCATCAGATCACCAGGATTGCCGCTATAGCTATTGGCGCAAATACAGGTAGATCGGTGATCATTGGATACGCACAGGGCATTTGGTCCACACTGTAGCTTGCTGCAAGCATCAACACATTTTCGTACTCCCTTTCCGAATTGAAAGCATATTTCCTTGTCCTTACAATTTGCGTCATTATCACATTGACCTTCCTGAACGCATCCACTGCGAAGATCTTTGGGATTTCCGCTGTACCCAGGTGGACAAACGCACCTTCCCGAGTCGCAGGCAGCTCTAGGTCCGCAGTTGACATTTGCGCATAGGTCTTTGCAAAGCCCTCGATCGCATGTATATCCCGGAGGACACTGAACTTTCTTCCCACACTGGCAGCGTCTCGGATTATCGCAGATGCTTTTCTCGATAGGAGAGCACATTGTGAATGGATTTCCTGCGTGACCTGGCTTACAGCGGCAATCGAAGCTTCCAGCTGTGTTGATACATACGGCACCTTCACCACACACGTTGCTCGTTGAGCACTCATCAATGTCTTGACACTGCACATAGGGATTACCAAAGAAACCATTCGGGCATATACACTCGACAGAGCTCAGCGTTTCGCGGCACTCAGCATTTTTCCCACAAGTCGATCGACTGCAACTGTTCTTCTGCTTAGTTTCACAAATTCCGTACGGATTACCACTAGTTCCTGGATTGCATTGGCAAGTATTTTGAACTACTCCGTATTCGCAGTGCGCATTCTGTCCACAGTCTGGTTCACATTCTGGTGTGGTGATAGCTAGAATCAAAGGCATGATTATTTAGTGGTAATTCCAAGAAAAGGTTCAAATACTTACGTGGCATACACAGCATTTCCGGATTACCAACAAAGAATGGTTCGCATATACACTTTCCTGTAGCACTGTCGCAGGTAGCGCCAATGCCGCAAACGACGCCATCGCATTTGTGTTTACAACGTCCGCTGATACAAACCTGTGGCTCTGTACAGGGGCGATTCCCGGAGCATTGATCGGTAACACATGAACCACCTGGGAATGGATTGCCCAATTCTCCTGGTGGACATTTACAGGTCGGTCCACTGTTCGTGACAATACAAATGGCGCCTTGGCCGCACATATATCCGGTGCATTCTGAAATGGATTTAATTATAATTGTCATATTGTAATCAGGATTTTTTTTAGGAATTCTTACGTGACACACAATCTCCGTTACGACCTTCGACGAATCCCACTCTACAACGACACCAAGCGGCATGTTTATCTGGCTCGCAGTAGGCGTTGGTACCACACAGCAAACTACTACAGGGGCTAACACATGTTCCCCGTTCGCAAGCTAAAGTGTCTGCACAGTCTTCATTCCGTCGACACTGACTTCTAATTGAGCCTTCTTCCAGTATGCAGCCACCTTTGTATGCATCTCCGACCATCCCCTTCGGGCAGACACATTTGTATCCACCCTTCTGATTAACACACTGTGCTCCATAGGCACACGGTGTATTAGCGCACTCATCCTCGTCTACGCAACCGGTCAGTGGATCGCCTTTATAACCGATCTCGCACATACACTGCGGTGGGTCTGTTGGTGTACAGCGCGCGTTAATTCCGCAAGGGAATCTTTCGCACGGGCTTTTGCATTTGTTGGAATCGTAAGCATCCATGTAGAAGGGTGGAGGACACACACACTCGCCTGGTTGAACGCACTTTTCGTTAGCTCCGCATTCGCGATCAGCAGTACAGCGTTTCTGAGCTAGTGCGCACAACCCGTGGTAAGGCTCTCCGGAGAATCCTAGCGGACATTTGCATTCGTACCCTCCAATAGTGTTCATACAGATTGCATCGTAACCACACACCTGTCGACCTTCGGAACACTCGTCAATGTCTTCACATTTTCCATTCGCTTGTGTTCGAAAACCTTTCGGGCAAGCACAATAACTTACTCCTCCCGTAATCGAGATACATTCAGCACCACCAGGACATTTTCCGTCGGGAGAGCAGCTGTCCAGGACGCAATTCCCGTCAACAAATTTGTAGGGAGCAGGGCACTTGCATTCCAATCTATTGCATTCTTCGCACGAAAGAAATGGATTCCCATTGAATCCTGGAGGACATTGACATTCGTAGCTTCCCGGTAGATTTTTACAAATGGCATTAATACCACATGCCGGTTTATTGGGATCTTTACATTCATTGATGTCTCTACAGGTGCCTTTTGAATTTCGTTTATAACCTTGCCCACAAATACATACACTGTTTCCACTGTATACATCTTGGATGCATTTTTCTCCGTTGGGACAAGGATTTTGTTCGCTACATGTGTGCAGAGCAGATTTTGAGCAACCTCCAGAGTACGGATCACCTGAGCTTCCACCTGGACACTGGCATGTGTAACCACCGGGCAGATTTGAGCAGATTGCACCGCTTGGACATGGATTACCAGAACATTCGTTAATATCGACGCACTGCCCGGGATGACCAGTGAATCCTTCACTGCACAAACATTGGGCTTCTCCGTTAACTAACATACAGTGCGAGTTAGGTCCGCAGGCAGTGTTTTCACACGGATGCCGGCAATCATTTCCAATATTTGGTTCTGGACAGAGACATCGTTTCTGGGCATCGCAAATTGCGTTACCTGGACAGTCGTGATCTTTGGTACATGTTACAATGGTAATACATCTTACACTAGGGTCAGGATCAGCAATGGAACCTGTCGGACAGGAACATTGGTGGGTTCCCTCTAGGTTTTTACAGATGGCATTTTCACCACAAGCGTTAGGCCTTAAGCATTCGTCTATATCGTAGCATTGTCGATTCGCGTCACCGGTAAATCCCGTGGGACATTGGCAACTAAAGCTACCGGGTTGATTCGAACAGATCGCATTTACGCCACACCTTCCACTAGGTCCTTGCGAAGGATCACACTCATTGATATCAACGCAACCTGCGGAAATGTCAGCAGGATTGAATGTCCAACCTTCTTCGCAAATGCAAAAAGCTTCCTGTCCTTCAGCCTTACAGTAGGCATTCTTCCCACATTTGACATCAGCGCAGGGTGTCTTGCATTGGATTCTTGGCGGTGTTCCGATAAAACCGGCTTCGCATTGACATTTGAAAGATCCGGGAGTGTTGATACACATCGCAGATGGTCCACAAACCTTGCTGTCCATGCGACATTCATCAATGTCGATGCAGCTTGATCCCTGAGGCTCGAACCCATCCTGGCAAAAGCACTGCCCCTCGATACATTCGGCGTTGTTAGTGCAGTCAAAGTTGCTGGTACACAGTATGTTAACATCGGCCTGTTCACAAGCAATTTTCGCATCCGGTTTCCCCACGTACCCCTGGGGACACAAACAGTTATATCCGGGAGCAGCATTCTCACATACCGCATGATTGCCGCACGGCTTATCGTACGCCGTACATTCGTCGATATCGACACATCCTCGAAATGGATCTCCTGTGTATTCTGGCTTACATGAGCAAACAAAGCTACCAACCGTATCCGTGCACATCGCATTTTCCCCGCAGGGATTATCTAGGCATTCGTTTACATCTACAACAAAAAATGTGTATGTGTGTATGTGGGGGATTAGTGAGTAAAAGCTTAGGCCATCGATGACGGCATCCATGAAAATTCAATCCACTCAAGTTTGCCGTTACCGTTGGCCTCACCGTAAATTAAGAATTAGAAAATAAACTAACTTTTGCAAAAAAGTTCTCCCCGTCCTTGGAAGCCCTGCGGGCACAAGCATTTGTATGAGCCGGGAAAGTTGATGCATTTGGCATTTTCCCCGCAAGCGTTAGACCTAGCACACTCGTTAATGTCGACGCATTCGCTGCCCGATTCGGTCATTCCCGCCGGGCAGCTACACCGGAAGCCACCAGCCGTATTGGTACATTTGGCACCCTCAGCACATGGATTATTCGAACATTCGTCAATATCTGTCCACCCGAACAGAGTATGTATGTTGGTGTGTTGAAATGTTTTTGGTGCGTATGGTTGGTGTGGATGGTCGCCAGGTGTTTGTTAGTACGGTTTAAGCATCCGTTGCGCATTGCCGAAGACAAACAACGCACATCGAGTCGGCGATGTTTATGAAGTTATGACCGTGTACGACGACAGCCGTTACAAAATGGGAATGAGAAAATGAATGTTGGTTAGTGATTGCAATCTTCAATGGGATTAAATTTGAATTAAATAAGGAAAAGCAATGGCTCCCTCTTGCTCACGATACCAACGGTGTGTGGGTGGTGGAAGAATGGAGTACGTATTGTTAAATGTTAAAACAATTGATTGGAGCACGTTGTGCCTTCCGGGGCACTTACCTTGACAGTCCGTCATTGGATCACCGTGAAAACCTTCGGAACACTCGCATCGAAAACTTCCGACTTCGTTTCGACACAGAGCATTTCTTCCGCATGGCGAGCGTGTGCATTCGTCGAAATCGGCGCAACCTTGGGCCGAGCGTGCGTCTCCATCGAACCCAGCAGGACAGTCGCAGCGATGACTGCCCTCAAGGTTCGTACATATGGCACCGGGTCCGCAAACGCCTGGCTGGGCGCATTCGTCGATATCTCCGCACCCGTTGTACGGATCACCGACGAAGCCATCCTTACACAGACACGTGTAATTGCCGGGATAGTTGACACACTCGGCATTCACCCCGCAGGCCTGAGGATCGAGGCACTCATTGATGTCTGCAAAAGGGAATATTTTAAAGATTATAATTGTTGTCCTATGCCAGCGAGACGAAACACGAACGACACACTAAATTGAATTATTATTCAGAACTGTGCTATCGGCAGCGGGAGGTACTGATCCTAATTTCATTATATTGATTTCTTTTAATTTAGCTCTCGGGAGGTCTCGACAGCCACACGGAGCCATGCAGAAACGTGAGCCTAGGTGATTGGTTTGCGAAGGGCGGTGTGCCTTGGTGGCGGACTTCTTTGAATTGTTTGCTTGCAAGAACGGAAGGCCGATGCAGACATGCAGGATATAATGCAGGCTCTCGCATGAATGCATAATATTGAAGGAGGAAAAAATGAAGGAAAACAACCATCAAGCGAACATAAATATTACCGATGTGTATAATTGCGTTTGTGCATACACGGTGCTGCTTCTAGGAACGGTGGACCCCATGGCGGAAGCTCATAATGGTTGTAGGAAATATGCTTCTTTAGATCTGCTGCTGTGGTTTTTTGTCATTTTGTTTGATCATGGATTCTTTCGATTGTGCACGAGAAGAATTATGGAGGAGGCGGAGCTGAACCAATATCAGTTGGTGGTGAGTCGGACCAAAGCAGTTCCTTGGTTGATAAAACTATAATTTTAACCACTTTAAGCCACTTAAGATTTCCTAAATAGCCTACGGGAAATACACTCAGAAAATTAAGTAATTTGGTATAAATTGCTTATCAATTCGATATAGGTTATATTCAATTTCAGATATTTCAATTGAATACCCGGGCGTAGTAGTGGAAGATACGATCGGCGATTGAACGGGAACGAATTGAAAACAATTAAGCCAAACCCAAGATTGTCGGTCGGTATATCGCAAACACTGCTGTTCTTTTAGAGCATGCAATCATTACGATTGGAAGTTGAAGCAGAAACTTATGGCCAAATATGCTTTTAGAAATTGCACTACTTAGTTCTGATGAAGTACCAAGGATACTTGTCTATGGAAGAATAAACGATCGTGGTGATATCCCGCCTAGTTTAAGCTGGTTTTTGCTGGAAGCTAATGATCTGGCATAGGATTTGCAGCGGTGGCCATACAACCTTAGTTGCCATGAGCATGTATATCGACTAAAGTAGCTGTTTAAAAATTGCTGCAATAAAGTGAGCCTAATTTTAAGGTATTGTATTGTTCCCTTGTTCATTAAGGTATTGTATTGTTCCCTTGTTCATTATTATTACTGCGTTTGCGAAAAAATACGATCAATGCATCATCATGCCGCATTTTCGCAATATACAGGCTTGCTTTAAAACCATTCTGTTTCGATTACAACACGTACTAAAGCTGTCCAGTTCCCTCTGAGAAGCTCGGCTTTGGTTTTATCTCGCATTTTTCAAAAAAAATTCATGTCGTCGGCTAAAGAAAGGCATGGGTCCTTGTAATGCGATATTGACGTCATTAAAGTAGAGGAGGAATATTACTGGACCGAGATAGCTTCCTTTTGGGATGCCGGATGTAGCGAAGAATAGTGCAGATAGACAATCCTTCATGCTTTGGATTTGCTTCCATCGAGGTAGGAACGAAACCAGTGCAGAAGTTGTCCATAAATACCGAGTTTGGCCAGCTCTTGGCATAGTAGCGGGGGGGGGGGGGGGGGAGGGAGGGGGGGTTGTGACAAACACCACCTCGAAATATTTTGAAGAAATTTGAAAACATTGAATATGTTCAACAAAAATACGCCTAATATTTTAAATGAAATTCTTAAAGTTTCATTTGCAAAGCTTGTCTTGTGAGAATTTTTCCTTGAAGTGAAAATTGGCGGAAGACTTCGACATCTACCGGTCGGCTCGTTGTGGAAGTTAGGTCTATCGCCGAGGATTACAACGAGTAGGTCGCGGGGAAGCTAAATAGCTCTTGGTATCGTGATTAAACTGGGAGCTTATTGGTTCACGAAAAGGACAACGGTACCGAGAGAAATTCTGCCACATTCTGTAGTCCTTGACTGACGGCGAACATGGACTGGAGAGTGTGCGAGAAGTATCCCCATAGCGACCACCAGACGATTCGCTACCGCTTCGGTCCATGGAACCCTGCTGCAGCACGGAGAAGGACGATCGCTAAGGTAAAGTGGAACACGAAAATCTTTAACAAAAACCTCTTTGTTGAGTCACTTCGACGAACAGCGGACTCAATTGATGCGGTTGATCTAACAAGAAAGATTGGGACGGCTTGTGACGTTACAATGCCACGAAAAACTGGAGCCATGCAGTAGACGGTGTGCAGCTTACTGGTTAAATGAGTAGCTCAGTACGCTTTACGCTGCTTGTCTTAGAGCCAGAAGGCTGGCTCAGAAAGCAATATCGGAGGATGAGAGAGGAGCGTAAGCGACGTTTCTGGAAGGTAGGGACGCTTTAAAAAGGGAGATCATGCTTAGCAAGCCAGTTTGTCATAAGTAGCTATGCTGATAAGTAGACGCCAATCCCTGGGGGACGCGTACTGAGTCGTCATGACGAAGATGAGGGCCCGTCGACACCAGCTGAAATATGCCCGGGTAAGCTAAAGATAATCGTGGAGGGTCTCTTTCCGAAGCACGATCCAACTATCTGGTCACCGACATCGTACGGCGAAGAAGAAGGAGCAAACACAACTGAGTGACAAGCGATTAACGAGGAGCTCAAAGAAGCGTCGATGTGACCAAAATTAAAGAAAGCCTCCGATCTGTATGGAATACCAAACGTGGTGCTGAAAGCTGCGATCTTGGAATATCCGGACATGTGGAAGGTACAGAAGCTGATGTTGCTGTTAAAGTCAGGGAAGTCACCGGACCATCCTGCATCGTATAGGCTAATGCCGCAGCGCTGCACAGCTGCACAGAATGAGCCAGATCCTGAAGCACAAATTCCAGAGTAGAGTACTGCTGTACGAGATAAACGAAGGGCAGAAGTCAATGCGAGTCGCAGCGGGCGCTTCTCAAGGCTCCATTTTCGGTCCAACTCTTTGGAACGGGCTATACGATGGGGTCTTAACACTACGGCTGTCCGGGAAATTGCGCGTTTCGCGGACGACGTGTCACTAACGGTGATGAGTGAGACACTTGGGGAAGTGGAGGTGTCGTTGACGGAGACAATAGACACGATTGAGAGCTCGATAAACGGGGTCAAGCTGCAAATAGCTTACCACAACACGGGTGTGTTGTTGGTCAGCAAAGCGACTCAGCGGATACACATCACCGTTGAAGGACACGTGATTGCATCGAAGCGTGCACTGAAGTAATTGGGAGTGATAATCGACGACCGATTGAGCTTTAACAACCACGTTGATTACACCTGCAAAAGTCGGTCTGTTATCTAATGTTTCGTCACCAATATTGCGATGGGGTGCGGCGCTGAAAACCAAGCGGGACCGCCAAAGCTGAACAGGACGTTCCGGCTGGTGGTCGTACGAGTTGCGTACAGAATAATATCTTAGGCGGCAGTATGCGTTATCGCCGAGATAATCCCCATCGGCAGTGGATATCAAGTTTTACAATCAATGAGACGCCAGAAACGTGAGGAAACGTGATGAGAATCGATTCGATGGTGACGTGGTAACAGGAATGGGACAATACGGAGAAAGGAAAGTGGACCTACCGGCTTATCCCAAACCTGTCGACGTGGCTCAATAGAATGCACGGAGAGATGACCTGTCGAGCCACGACTGCTTCAGGAAGTCCCTTCATCGGTTCAGGTATGCAATGTCACCATTGTGCCTGATGTGTGAGAATGTCGAGGAGATACCGGAGTATGTGATCTTTGAATGTCCGAGGTAGCTAGATCCACCGCCGAGGACAAGTCGACTACACTGGAACAGAGCACCGACCATGGAACCCCACCGGTTATTCCGATAGAAATATAGCGAAACCAAAGAAGAATCGAAATTGGAAGAACCTCTTTCGCCGGAGAACTCTGTCAGTGTATGCTAGATTCACCGCTGGGGTCTAGACTGAGTAGAACGCGACGAAACACCACCAGTCGCGGGTCATCGGAGCACCAGTGAACCGGACGCCCTGCTTCACCGGAATTTCCGAACTGACATGGGTACCTAGCTGATTGGCTTAGGGAGAACTTTTCTTGCTGGGGAACTCTCTGTCGGAGTAGGTCAGGTCCATCGTCGGGGACTAGACCGAGTAGTTCGCGAGCAAGCCTGGGGACTGAATGGCTCACCAAGGAGGTAGTGCTAAATGGCACAAGAAGAGAACTAAAGAGCGTAAAGGAATCGCAGTGTCAAATGGCACCGGACACGGAGCCAAAGGGCTCAAGAAGTTGTGGTACTGAAACCAAAGAAGAATCGGTATTGGGAAAACTTCTTTCGGCGGGGAACTCTCCGTCAGCGTACAGTCAGATTCGCCACCGTGAACTAGACTGAGTGGATCGCGAGAAGACACCACCAGTAGCGGAGTACATGTTACTTCTGGAGGCGGAGGAAAATCACTCGGTGGCACCAAATGTCCTTGGAATGGCTTTGCGGCCATGTGTCAGGGTTACGAGCTGCATCACGGTACTTTTGGTGAACTCCAACTTCGAACGATATCAAGTTAGGGGGTGGGCGTAGCGTAGTTGGTAAATCGATTGCCTTGTACGCAGCGCACCTGGGTTCGAGTCCCGACCCCGCACATAGGGTTAGAAATTTTTCTAACCCGGAGAGGCGAATGACCTTAAGGTTAAGACCTCTATAATAAAAAAAAACTGATTTAATCCACCTAGCAGTGAGATGAGACATTTCTTACACATTTCACTGTTGGATTAGTTTGCAGAACTCACGAGAAGTAGGCACCCAATTAGAGGTGGGATGAAAACAGTTTCTAGTCTTGCACAAATAAAATCTCGAATAAACTGAATAAATTATAGAAATCAACAAAACGACCGAAATAAAAAAGTAAAGCAAAAACGCTTTTAATCCACCTAACAGTGTGATGAGACATTTCTTATAACTCTTATCACTCTCTTCGAATATTATATCGTTTGAGAACATTTAGAACGTGATGCTTCGCGATGTTTTTGATAACACATACTACATGGGATAGTGGCAGGACTCAGAGAATCGCTCAAATCAGCATAGGACAACATCAGTGCTAGAAATCTCAAACCAAATCAATGGGAAAGCGAAAAAATGACCCATTATATAGACATACAAACGAATTATTGCTAATGCTCTGTTAATAAAACATCTAAATTCCTCAATCAATGCATTGTGGTGGGAAAACTGAATTTTCCTAAAGGGGTTATGTATATTGTACTGAGTCAAAAAAAAAACATTTAGCCTATACATATAATTGGTCATACAACAAAAATAAAATTCTCATCAAAATCGATCAGGACCTGCTAGAGTCGAATGTAAATCGTCATTTTTCATAAATTTCTCTCTACATTCGGAAAGTGTTATCCTCGTTATTAATCATATTACGTTTTCGTCTCAACTTGACGCATTTCCAAAATAAAAACCCGTTTTAATCCACCTAATGGTGCAATTGTGCTTTTCTCATTTGTCCAGACTACGATTCCATGGCTGGTTATGTTCAATACAATGGTGGAAATGAATATTACATGTTCAGTACAATTTTCACATACGAACAATGGATCGACAGCCACGATCTTGAGATACTATGTGATACTGAAACATCGCTTGAAACCAGCGGCGGATCATTTAGAAAGATCCGGGTCCTGCATAAAACTTTCAACTTGTTAAGAAATTTTAAACTAGTTTTAATTTTAAAGTAGCAACCCCTCACTGCATACTCGCTCCGGGCCGGTATGTTCACATTTTTTCCACATACACACACATACATACACACACAGACATTTTCCGAACTCGACGAACTGAGTCGATTGGCATATGACACTCGGCCTTCCCGGTCGCGATTAGATTGACGAATTTTAGAGTGAATGAGAAAGGCAAAAACATTTTTAGCAAATTTTGAAAGTTATGCATTTTTTTTTTGGTGAGCAGTTCTATGTTTCATAGACATTAAATCAATTTCAACTTCACTTCCTATTAAATAAAGGCCCTTATTACAGTACATCTCTACAAAAGCGAGCTCAATTTGAAAAGAAATCTGAGGATTATTATTGATTACAGAACTCTGGAATTTTCTATTGGAATGTTTTCAGGCAGGAATTTGATATTGATGCTATTAGACAACTGTGAAATCAAGACCAATAGATCAGTTACATATCAGGAAGGACCCCATTCCGACAATTTATCAAAAGTCCTCATGATGTTTACAACAACAGGTTATCAATTTATGGATCAGATAATTGTTATTGTAATATTGAATTAAATCAGTCTGCATCAATAAATTTTCAACTTCAATCCAATTTATTTTTTTGGTTTGGGGGGGGGGGGGGGGGTTGTATGGTGTTAAACCCCAAAACCTTCTCTTGGCTACGCCGTTGCTTGGAGTTATTTATTTCGCTTTCCATTTTCCGATATGTTTCAGATCGATCCGATGGTTATAAGTTAGAAAAATTGCAGTCAGAAGGTTCGCACAAATGAACATTTTTGCACTGATAAGTTATCAAGTTCCTTCCAGATAACTTGGAAGTGTTCGGTGATTATTTCTAGCGGTTGTAGATAGTAAAATGAAATACAAAATTCGTTTTATCGAAATAATGTTTAGCTTATTTCAATGGATTATTACTATATTGAACAATAATTAGGCGAGAAAGAGTAATCAACAAACAACAAGCCATAACTTTTAAAGTATTCAAAATAGATATTTAAAGTCTTTAGTAAAGTTATTCGCAAAAGTAAGAGCTACAAATTTGCTGAAGACATCATTTCGATATAATCACTTCCAAGAAAATTTGTGAAAATATCTCACTCATAGGGAGATTAATCAGCAAAAGCACAATACCAAAAGAAAGGGCATATTGCCGCCATTAAATTCTCCGAAGATACTATTGACCTAAAATAAGCCGTTTTGGCGTTAATAATAGATTACATGTTTTTGGTCATATTTCTGGCAATGGGAAATGATAAAAATCTTTCGTCCGCCTTTAATGTTAAATATCTCTTTTGATAATAGTCCGATTTCAACAATCTATAGCTTGTTCGAAAGGTATTTGTTAAAGTTGTCTAAAAACATATAAATTGTTAATCTATAATGTCAATTTCGGCAGATAATTTAAAAAAACTGCAAAAACGCCATTTTTACGCATTCAAACATTCATATCTTGGAAACTAAACATCAGAATCAAAAACAAATTAATAGCGTTCATACTGTTTTTTAGTTCTTTCATTTAAAATTGGTTTGGATAAGATCGGTTCAGCCATTGCTGAGAAATACGAATGAGAATTTGTCCGTTACATACACACACACACACAGACACACACACACAGACATTGTCCCAAATCGTCGAGCTGAGTCGATTGGTATATAAGACTCGGCCCTCCGGGCCTCGGAAAAAATCTTGAAAGTTTGAGCGAATTCTATACATTTCTTTTATAAGAAATGTAAAAATGTAAAAATGAAACAATAGGTTTTTAAATTCATAAAATGAGTAGAAAAATTAATGGAAATCATTATAATTTTGATCCAAATACACGAATCAAATTAGATTAGGTTATTACATAAAAATTAAGATTATATTTAGAAATAGTTATAAGATTAATAGAATAAATTGACTCATACTAACAAATTGAATGAAATAAAACGAATGACTGAACATGAAATGCATAAAATTAAAGATACGAATAAAATGAATCAGATAAATCAAATGAATCAAATGAATCAAATGAATCAAATGAATCAAATGAATCAAATGAATCAAATGATTCAAATGAATCAAATGAATCAAATGAATCAAATGAAACAAATGAATCAAATTAATCAAATGAATCAAATGACTCAAATGAATCAAATGAATCAAATGAATCAAATGGATCAAATGAATCAAATGAATCAAATGAATCAAATGAATTAAATCAATCAAATAAATCAAATAAATTAAATGAATCAAATGATTCAAATGAATCAAATGAATTAAATGAATCAAATGAATCAAATGAATCAAATGATTCAAATGAATCAAATGAATCAAATGAATCAAATGAATCAAATGAATCAAATGAACCAAATGAATCAAATGAATCAAATGAATCAAATGAATCAAATGAATCAAATGAATCAAATGAATCAAATGAATCAAATGAATCAAATGAATCAAATGAATCAAATGAATCAAATGAATCAAATGAATTAAATGAATCAAATGAATCAAATGAATCAAATGAATCAAATGAATCAAATGAATCAAATGAATCAAATGAATCAAATGATTCAAATGAATCAAATGAATCAAATGAATCAAATGAATCAAATTAATCAAATGAATCAAATGAATCAAATGACTCAAATGAATCAAATGAATCAAATGAATCAAATGAATCAAATGAATCAAATGAATCAAAATCAAATGAATCAAATGAATCAAATGCATCAAATAAATCAAATGAATCATATGAATCAAATGAATCACATGAATCACACAAATCACATGAATCAAATGAATTAAATGAATCAAATTGATTTAATTCATCCAGTGAATACAATGAATCAAATTAATGAAATGGATCAAATGAATGAAAAGAATGGATGAACAAAATGAATAAAGTAAAAAATAAATGAAATGTATAAATAAAACAAACGAATCAAATAAATAAAATGAGCTGGAGTGATAAAATGAATAAAAAGAAGAAAATGAGCAGAATTAAATGCATTGATTAAAATGAAAAATTGAACTACAGTAAAAGGTTATAAATTAATATAAAGAAATAAATTGAATCAAATAAATTATTTGGATGAAATGATTAAAACTGAAAAAGTAGTCAGATTATTAAAATGAAGAAACTGAACAAAATGAATAAACTGGAAAAAATTAATAAAATGCATACAATGAAAACAATGAATGATATGAGTAAAATGCACAAAAAGAATGAACTGATCAGAGTGAATCCAAAGAATGAAACGAATAAAATAAGTAAAATGAACGCAGATGAACAAAACGAATCAAAAGATGCGGAATGAAATTATTAATTAAAATGAAATGGTCATATATTTGAAGCCAAACACATTTTTGAATAAAGATAATGAATAAACCGGATTGTACGAATTTGAAAACCAGAAATTTGCATCAGAAAGTTTTGAAATGTTTTTGAAAATCCCAAAGGCTAATAAATATGCAATGGACTTTCTAGGGCTTCCATCTTTTTTTGGTTTTATTCTTTTTGTTTTCATGCTTCTTTACTTGACGAATTCAAAGTTTACTTTTTGGTCACATATTCCCGAAAAAATATTTATGTGCAGAACAGAATTTACTGGTCCAGTATTTTAACGCGCAATTGAATATAGTAAAGTGAGACAAGGTCTCATGTGCTTTCAAGCCCCTTGAACAGAGAACGACAGAGGGAGAATGCGATTCGTGAATGAGACAGGTAGATATTTCAAAGTTTTTATTTGCATTGAAGTAAATAGTGTGAAATGTCTAGGCTATGTCGATTGCATAAAAGCCGTGTTTGTATTGTTTCGTTCGGAATTCTCGTGCAGGAAATATGGATAAATAAGTCCTATACAGACCAATATTGTGAAAAAGAAATGGTTCAAACTACTCAGTATATCCAAATATGGACGACGATAAGTTAGAAGACACATTGTAGTTGCATCCCCCATCGAGAGTGGGTACTTTGGGGACTTCTTTTCCTGGATCTAATTTGTGGCTATTTTTGGTCTTTGATCCGTTATCTTTCATGAAAGTTCGTACCAATACAACGAATGCGCAACGTTACGTCTTCCATCTGCACGCCACCAAAGTAGGCACGATTTCCCGCTATGATCCGTCTCTGAATTTCATTGTCGTCGGTTACCAGTGAGCCCAAATACCTGAATTCGTCGACCATCTCGATTTCGTCACCGTCAATCCGAACTCGGGTGGGAGGTTCACATTGTCGTCTCTAGAACCTCTTCTTCTCATGTATTTTGTCTTCGAAATCCTGGCTTCAGCTTTCAGTCTTTGAGCATATATTTCATTCAAAATTCAATAGAGATACGAATAGTTTAAATATCGCACGTGGAATGTCTCTTTTGAAAATTTCCATCGTCAAACTTTCATATTACCCAGTTAAGCCAAATATTTTTCTGATATAGCCATGAATTTCCTTAATTATAGTGTAGAAACAGGCTTTGAATACAATTGAATTAAAGTTAAGTTGATGTAGCAGCAGACAAAAATAGTTTTGTTTTCTCAAACCTTCGTAATTACAATTAATAAATATTTCAGATTGGCAGAAGATCTTATCACACAACTTAGAAATGCATACAGAAATAGCTAGATAGATGCGATAGAAGAGAGAGAAAGAGAGAGAGAGAGAGAGATGGGGGGGGGGGGCATGTGAGAAATGGCAAATGATGGTTAATGCAGTGACATTATTTTTATAGGTATATTATTATGATATGTTGATTCTTACACTCTTATCATAAATAATGTAAGTAGTAATTTTTGCGCCATAACCAGTATAACGTAAATCTTGCAAAAGAGCTAAATTTTCGCCGGATTTTTGGGCTTCAAACATACAGTTGCTTTCGGTGACGCCACAAGTATAATTATATTAGAAATCTTCTATCTCACTACTAGGTGAATTACTTGTTGATCTGTGTATTGATATACCATACAACATTTACCTCATGGTTGAACGCAATGCCTAATCCAAGGAATAAATACTAGAACTCACTGTTTCTTTATCAACACATTATTTGGTCTTTGAAGTGAACTTATATATTGATTTTTGAGAAATAGTTCATTTATTATAAAGGTAATTCACAAAATGTTCTCAACATCGAATTCCTTGAATCACGTAGATGTGTTTTCATACCCCGATATTCAAAATCGGTTTAGTTTTGCCCCTAAAACACCAGTAAAGCAATACTCTGTATGAAACAATCTCATTTTTAATTGGTGTAAATTGGAAAGCGAGAACTAAAAATACAAAATGTCTAATATCTCCGCCGCTCGTGCACGGATTTAGACATTCTATAGCTTGTTAGAAAGGTATTTTTACAAGCTTTCTATTTATGTGCAGTTTGAGGGACAATATTATATTGTTCGAAAGTTATTTGCAAAAAACCTGCTGTATTTTGACAAAATCGCCCATATCCCAGAAAGTAAACAACATATCGAAAATCAAAAATAATAGTGTCAAATGGCAACGTTAGGCCTTTCATTTGAAACTAATTTCATTAAGATCGGTTCAGCCATTGCTGAGATAATTACATGACATTTTGTACATACATACATACACACATACACACATACACACACACACACATACAGACATTGTCTCAATTTGTCGAGCTGAGTCGATTGGTATATGAGACTCGGCCCTCCGGGCCTCGGAAAAAGTTGCCAAAGTTTGAGCGAATCCTATACATTTCTTTTGTAAGAAATGTAATAAGAAATGTAAAAAGATATCAAGTTCAAAGTACTGACGTCTATGCCTTTTTCAACAAGCGGAATAACCTTTATCTCCTCATTGCAATTTAGCTCTTCTTTGGACATTTTTTTGAAAGTCTCTTTGCTAACGCTGGGATGAAAGCGGGAAAATACAACTAGAGCAACGGCGTGGGAGGTGGAACCGCGGTGGTGGAATGTTGTTTTCATCGACTGGCTTTCGACCACCAACAAGAATATTTCTCGGATCAGAGGTACCGGAATTTGGCCGTAATGGAGTAGCTGTTAAAACCTTTCTAGGGAAGCGCGAAATTTGCTGGTTATTTTTGAATAACTCGGCCTTTAATTCAGCACATACGTCATCCGTTTTCCCAGTGATAGCAGCAATAACACATCCCAGCGGTGTCGCGAAAGCGAGCAAACTTCATTAGCTTGTCACATTCATTGCACATCCAAAATAAATTTTGGTTTTTCGCAAGTTTTTTCTATAACGGCTTGTTAAAGTGTTTCCCACACTTCATATTTACCACATTTTTGTAAAAGTCCATGAATTCGATAGTCGTCGTACGATATGACGGTTTTTGCGCAAAGATCGCATGCACTTGCCATAATGCGTGCCGATCTGAGAATGTAGACAATGAGATATAGATGGCGTTGCGTTCGGTGCAAAATTTTGGTGGTTAAGTCGTAGAAGTTTACCCAATTTCATTCTTCGCTGGTTTTTTCACAACACGAAAGCTAACGGGAGACTCTTTTACACTTTGCAATAACAACGATTATTACGATAAACAACGATATAACTTCACAAATCTCGTCAAAAGTTAAATTAGCTGCAGCTTGAAGCAAACAACTAATCGGTAAGAGTACACTGTACCAAAAAATGTTCGAATTTAATTTAGTTGCATTAATTTCAAGTTCACTCCGTTAAAACATTATTTTCGCGGGTAATGAAGCCCGCATGATGGCGTTGGCTAACGGGAAGGTATCTTCGACGACTGACATTCCATCAGGCAATGCCGATAACTTTCCTTTTCGATACAAATTATTATTTGTATTTGTATTTGTATTTACATATTTGTGTTCAACTAGCAATAAGTCTTAATGAACTAAACTAAAAATAATTAACCTAACAGCAAACGGTGACGAAATTCATCTAATACAACCGGCCCCTGGATAGTCTATTTCCGGACTCAAGATAAGCTATTTAACCCTAGAACGTTGCACTTACGTTTTCCACCCTAGAACGTTACACTGGGGTACAAATGTACCCCACGCGTTTGATCGCACTTTTCGCAGGTAAAAATGTAAACAAAAGAAATGTATACAATACATAATTTTCTTCGTTTTTTAGTTGCGAGAACAGCTGTGTAAGTGAAAGTACGGAATTTATTGAATCAGTGATACATAAATTGGTTTGAACAAAAAAATAAGTGAAAAAATCGCGGATTTGACTTTGTTCTCAAAAAATACTATAACTGCGAATTTTCAACCGAATTGAAAAAAATCAAATGATTACAAAAGTTGAAAGAAAGGTCTAGAAACAGTATAAAATGGAATTTCGATTTGGAAGAGTGAAAGTTTAAAAATCGGGTTTTGGAAAATACCACGAAATGAGGTGGAAATTGAAATGAAAAAAATATTTCCGACCAGTAATACAATGGTAACACGCAACGTTATTGTTACAGCACTTACTGTGCGCAACTTATACTTATAGAAAATAAACAACAAAACAATAAAAATCAACAAAAATGAGAGCGATTTTTGTCTGCTTCAAAATTCAATTAAATTAATTGAATAAAAGATTAAAAATGATTATATAATACTAATTGTTACTTACGTAGTAAAACAATCAGTATTTAAACTGGTATTGTCACGAGACACATTTCCACTGACAGCACGAAACCTGACGAAACGCTAACGGCAACCGTACACTGGGGTACAAATGTACCCCACGCCAGCTTCGACACCTGCTTCCACGAAGGCTATAAGCAAACTGGCTTACTCTTACTAGGAACTCCAAATTGAATTGTGGTTGGGGTCCCAGGTCGTTAAGTGCCGAATTCTCGTCTTCACACTCCTCCAAAGAAAGCGTGGGGTACATTTTTACCCCAGTGCAACGTTCTAGGGTTAACATCATCGATAATATCTTGTGATCTAACTAAACAATACTCGATTGTGAGCGACTTTGAACAAATAAATAAGATTGCTCACTGCAAACTTTTTATGAAGAAGTATCTTGTCTACGTACCCAGCTGCGAAGTAGAGATTGATGGTGTAGTCTCCGACAGGGGCTTTAATTGGGAAGATCTGCTGAAGTATGGGGTTGGTTCTTTATTCAGTGAAAATTCTGGATTGTAAGCAACACTGTTCTGCAAAAATTGAGGAGTATACGAAAACAAGATCTATCGAGCGAAGTTAAGGATTAGATCACTTTTTGCAGAAGTATCGAATCGATGATGATGGAACATTTAAAAATCAACTTGCAGTGTAACGCATTTGAATTGTGGAAAACCTCGTTAGCTTCCGACGGGGATCTTTACTTCCACAAATTTCAATATTATTCGCCAGGACAGAGAAACACTAAGGAGGAGCGTTTTTTGGCCATCAACATGTGCTTGCCGCTTGACAAGCCTGAATCAAGAGCAAAGACTTATGCATTGCTTCCATATACATCCCACCGAAGCCTTTTAGACAGCACTGAAACCCTACCAGCACCTCAGATAGTTGTAGAAGACTACAACTCACATGGTATATTGTGGGGCTATCTTCACGATGGTAACCGATCTCTTACTGCATGATATTTGCGACAATTTCAATATGACCATCTTTAAGAAAAGAAATAAAAAGAAGAAAAGAAAGAGCTACACATCCATTATATTCTAAACAATCGAATCTACCGGTGGAAGAATACAAGGTTTCGACTGAATTGATTTTCGGTAGTGCGATTAAAGGTTAGACGAAACGAGATCCCGTAGACGGTCTCACGTTTTGTGGCGGGATAGGGAGTACTCAGAATGGTACGTGAACGTCCGATCACCCGAGTATTTCCGAATATAAGCGACGTTAGAAACGCAAATGAAAAGCTTTGGGGAAAGCTGAAAAACGCGGGCATTGGCACCGGTTCGTCTACGGATTTACGGAGGAAATAATGTGGTGACTAACGGCTACCTGAAAATCCTGCTCCAAAAGAATTCCCAGTGTACCCAAGGAGTATTAGTCGGTGATCCAGTCCATGATGTACTGACAGTGATCTTCCATTTGCCAAAAAGCTGCAAGCATGTTTTTTTTTTCTGTCATTGTCGTCCGCCTGCTTTCCAAACGAAAAGGCTGAAAAAGGTTCACTGTAGGTCACTAGACGGGCAAACTGCGAACGAACGATTCTAAGAGCAGCGTCAAATCTGCACTCGTGAATGTTTGTCGCATAGCTTCGCGAGACTCATAGAGGTTTCTTGATGTTTGAATAAAGCTTATTACCTATTTTTTCAAAGCATTTTTTATTGACGGGCTGCGTTGCGGGTAGTTCTGTAAAACATTACAAAGAATTTGATCTGTTGGGCTTCTTTGCGGCTCTGCTGTTAGCGGTTCATTGGTGCAAATTTCGAAAAACTTTAGTTGTCTTTGAAATTTTGAAATTGCTATGCATCATTTCCTCAGCAAACAGAATGTATCACAGCTGAAGAAAGCATTCTTGTGAATAATGAAGGAACGGTTCGTCATGCGATTTTTCTCATGCTTGCTTCTGACAGATCTTTAAAAATAAATTGACACTGAAAATTACGAAACAAAGATGAATAGTGGAAGGATGCCCAAGAGGCATGGTCCACCATGCTAACTACTATATATTATAGCAAGGGCTGTATCGTGGTCTTCTGGTGTCCTAGACGGGGTCTCAGGTTTTCGCCTTTTTGGTGTTTACATTGCATTTGTTTTTCAATTTGACTTTATAGCAACAATTTAGTATGTACACCCAAAACTCGGCCGTAATACCTTTACGGTAATAAGAAAAAAATGCATAGCAAGACGTTTCATGCTAAAATGGTCACAACAAAAAATTCCTCAAACGGCAATACCAACACATTCAAATCTTCTCTGCGTCGCACTCATGTTTCATCAATTCTTATTCAATAAATATTATCGCGTCGGATTGTTTGGAAGTGTGTAGCACTTCGCTTGTCATTGTATTGCGCATCAAGTGAAGTGAACACTATGTGGACAAAGACGAGATTCGATTTTCTCTACACGACACATTCCGTATTTGAAGATCGGCTCACACTCGGCTAGCTTCAAAACACAGTCAGAAAAAACGACTCGGAATAGTGGTGGGGTATTTCGGCTGGTGTTAAATTGAAATTTCTTTTCTATCACGGAAGTTAACAGCAAGGTAGCAACTGCGTAAAACATGAACAGTCCTTCCCGTACCTATGGTTTGGATCCACGCATCCGAACCGAGGGTCCGGATCCAGGCACTTGTCTGGATTTAAGCACCAGGTCTGGGTCTGGTTCAGGTCCGGACTTGGTAAGGGGAAAAGGGGATGGGCTAGATCCGGGTACTGGTCCGGATCCGGGTACTGGTCCAGATCCGGGTGCTGGTTCGGATCTGGGCACGTGTCTGGATCCGGGAGGTCTGGATTTGGGGACTGGTCCTAGCTGCCGGATCCGGAAACTGCCTAAACTTTTTATTCCACTATCCAACCTACTCAGTAAAAAATCCGTAATTCTGGCTGGTTTCTGCCAATATTGGGGCAGATTTCAGCCTGAATTTGGTCAGAGATCCGCCAGGATTCCGGTTGGTTTGACTCGGTACTAATACTATCATAGCAATCGACCGAATTATCCTACATCCGAACAGACCCGAGGTTGACACATACTGAAAAAGTGTTTGATTGTGTGATGCGCATACATGAACAGCAACCGAAATTTGTCATTCCACCGTTTACTACATTTGCGGGAATATGAGTTTAATACCGCAATACGCAATTGCGTGGTCTGATACCGAAAACACAATAGAATCTTACCCAAAAGTAATAGAAACATACCCGTCGGATTTTGGGTGTACAATGTACATGGAAATGACGGTGCCTTTTCTCGGAAGGCTCTGTGAAATCAGTTGACGCTTGGTATTTAAAGGCGATGGACGGATCATTGTTCCGGGAAACTGTACGTACATACCGGTCGGTTAAGTGAGCAGGCGATTTATTTTGGAATTCAACCCGCCTCTATCACAGAAAATTCGTAGAATTTGTTTGTTTCTTCACTAATAAATATGGCTAATTTTGATGTTTAAACCTTTTTCATTGGAGGAAAACCTTTTCCATTGGAGAAATGACATATAGAATCTACAAATTCTTTGCATTCACTATATTTAGTGAAGCTTTAAAGTGGAAAAAGGGCTAAAAATCGAAATAAAACTTTGAGATCGCACCATTAATCACATTTGAAGTTTTTTACCCGTTATTAGACCATTCGTTCAATAAAATTAGAACGGGCATAGCGTAGTTGGTAAATTGATTGCCTTGTACGCAGCTCACCTGGGTTTGATTCCCAACCCCGCACATAGGGTTAGAAATTTTTCCAAAAGAGATTTCTCTAACCCGAAAAGAGGCGAATGCCCCTAAGGCTTTATGTGGCATTAGTTTAATGTGTTAAACGAAAGTAATTAAGTAAAAAAAAAATCACCCCAGAGGCAAGATTCGAACCTGCAACCCTTGGGACTCCGGCCCAATGCAACACCCTCATACTATCCTTGGGGTATAATGACGTCCCGGGAAGAACATATGACTGTCGCATTGGAGACAGTGATCGTCGCACTGTCTCTAAAGCGAGAACACACAACCGCCGCTGCCACCAACACATTTGATATCATCAAAAAGTCTTATACAAGGTATTAGCACTTAGCCATTCTGATTACTAACTTCTTACCGGGTTGAACTGTAGTAGCATTTGCATCAAAAGTTTGACTAAATAATAGTCTTAAGGCTAGTTTATCGTTGTTGTTGCTGTCAGAATAAATAGAAACAACACTACCCATGTCTCGTCCCGGTCCGGTTTTCCGATCTAACTAATGCTCATTCTGTACAGTTGTGAAAGGATATTAAATAGTATACGGAAGAAAATTGCAAATGAGCCAACCAACAATTACGGCGACCTTGGAAGCGACCGCACAAAGGAATTTTAATAGATCCCCGTTCCCATAGGCTAGATTGTTTTTCGGTCCCATACAAAAAAAAAACCCTCACAGACAATGGGCTCCAAAGAGGTGACCGATGCGATGGCATCCTGCTGATCGTAGCAAGTCGGGTTCATTCCTCTCCTTGCTCAGCTCACAGAATGAAAATGAAAAATCATTGCCTGAGTTCTGATAGCGATATGGATAGTACGAGCAAAACAGTACCGTACCGTTGATCTCCTGTTGCTGATAAGTACTGCGGGAACAATGGACTTTTGGCGCACTTATGGTTGTAAAATAAAGCTGAGACTTCTGCCGTGAACTGAAGACTGTTTGAACAAGCTTGGTTCTGGACAGCATCATAAATTTCATTCTCCTTCGTTTGTTTGAAAAAAGCAGTTGAAATTCAATAACTTCTATTCATAGTTGTTCAGATGATAGCCGGAAGAAAAGTATTAGAAAGAACGACCATTAAGCTGGTTTATGGACTCAGGAGTAACATCGTCAGGTAAAGTGTCACGTTGAATTGTTCCACGTGGAGGAGCGGTCGGAATAATTTATTGGCTCTTTTCTCTTTTAGCGTTAGGTACCGATAAGTTGGAAAGAGTTATGATGTGATTGTTTTCTTTCTAATCTACACGGAGAGCAATTTGCTAGTCGTGATCCTGAGGTCACAGCATAAATATTCGTATGTCGTTCCGATTTATTGCGCTTGAATTTAAGAGGAAAAAATATCAACAACCTACCTGCGCATCGTTCCTCTCCATCGCCCTCGAAACCTGGCCTACATTTACACACAAAATGTGCTGGTAAGTTGCAGCATTCTGCGTTCTCGACGCATCGAGCGGATATCGCGGGATCTTGACATTCGTCAATATCTGAAACGGTAGGAAAGTAACAATGGATTAGTTTTCGGTAGATGATCGATTGCTTTTCACAGAAATCATTAAGCTCCGTCCACAGCAGGCAGCAGTCGCGGTAGCACCAGCAGCAATCACGATCGTACCGGTGTAAATATGTATGATAGGACCCGATGCTTTCGTATCATCTCAACCGTGGCCCGTAATTGAATTTAATGAATAGGCACATTTTATCTATAACCACAAATTGACTTTCATTCAGAAGGAGCGAGCGAATGTCGCTGGGAATTGAGGATCTAGGACCGACAACGTCGGTGTCG
Source organism: Topomyia yanbarensis (assembly GCF_030247195.1). Classification (NCBI taxonomy): domain Eukaryota; kingdom Metazoa; phylum Arthropoda; class Insecta; order Diptera; family Culicidae; genus Topomyia; species Topomyia yanbarensis. Next base: position 183,480,482 of record NC_080671.1, on the reverse strand, counting down.
GTGAATGTCAAAGCCATCCGGTGATAAATAGTTTGATAAAGGGAGATTTTTGTTCAATAGGTTCTGATAATGAACCTTTATAACAGCGATAATATCCATGATTGACGATGAATTGGTGTTTTGTAAAAAAGAGGAAGAATGCTTTTTTCCAAGTAAAACTTGAAATGGGTTTGTGCTAGTTTTTAGTTGAAGTAATATTTGCAATTCATAGCAGATTCATTTGTTGGCTTCTTTGGTTTCGGTTTTATCCTTTCTAGCTTACGAGGTTATATGTGATCTCAACACGAGAGTAGTTGTCAAAATACGTGTGCTTGTATGCTTTCAATTTAGTTTTATATGCTTGGAGATTTGTAGTTATTTTTAAGTACTGTCATCCACGTGGACCAGATCATCAAATAACTAGCACCCACTTGTGGGCAAGCTATATGCTTTATCTAAACATGTACTGTAATTATTATTGGTTGGATACTTAATCCAAACAGTCACATGACACATGTGAACGCCTAAAGCAACTGGTTTGCTGACGAGAAAGCGAAAACGACCGTGAAGTGCCGTAGAAACTGAAGTGGTAGATTTACGGCAAGTGGCCCCTTCGTTCCACGCCTTGGGCGCAGGTGAAGAAGTGCCTGGACAAATGGATATTGTTATACGGAAGCATCAGCCAAAGCTGAGACCTGTGTCTGAGCAACAAGCAAGACCAACGACGTCGCACAGTGAAACCAATCCAAAAAAGGAAACAAAATCTATGAGTGGCCTTAGATGCCGTTTCAAAGACTACATTTCTTTGTAATTAGGCTAAAGTACAGTACCCGAGCGAAAAAATCCATTTTTTTAGATTAGGTATTTAGCAAAGTTGTAGAATATTATATTTGGAACAACTTTGTTATAAATACCATGAACAAATATTTTTTAGAGCCAAAATTTAGCTGTGTTATCTCTGTGAGCCGTTTAGCTCCTGATACCACGAGTCATTTAGCTCCAGTTTTGTGTTAGCCGTGTGTTAGTTCCCAGTTTTATTACGATCTATTCGGATAGTACCGGCGGTAAACTCATCCTTCTCTGACTGAGAGTTCCCCGACAGAGGAATTTCTCCCGAAACCGATATCCGCTTTCTTGAGCATTTTAGCGTGTAGTTCGGTTCGCTGGTGTCCCGACGTACTAAATCCAGTACTACGTCGCGTACTACTCATCTGGTCCCCTGCGGTTGATCTAGTCTACTCCGACGGAGAGTACTCCGGTGGAAGATTTTTTTTCCGAGACTGATTTGTTCTTTCGCGGTGACCCTTCGAACTTCTTCGAACCAGGGGTACTCGAAGACCACGTGTTCTGCTGTCAGTTGCACATTCCGGAAGCATCCGTGCCCGGACAAAAACTGCGTCAAATGGAAGTTCACCTCTCCATGCTTCCTATGCATCCACGCCGACATATTTGGGATGAGTCGGTGGGTCTTATCTCCGTGTTGTCCCACTCTTGCTGCCACTTAACAAACGGGTCCGTCTTCTTGCATTTCGTGCATTATTCCGTTGGTAGCATTCCAGATCATCATCCAAATTGACACAGATAGGGAACATCCCACCAATGATGTATACCTCTTCCGACGATATCGTTTTGTACGCGCACGCAACACGAACAGTCATTAGGCGAAGCGTGTCTGTTAATTTCGTACGGTTCCGCTTTGAGTTTAGCGCAGGCCAGCGCGATATATCATACATCAGTATTGAGGTTGAGAAACCCGTCAGGAGAGGTCTCGTGCTGCGTCTTGTTCCTCCAAAATTCGGCATGATCCTTGCCAATACGTTAGTTATCCTCGCTGCCTTCTCACATATATAGTTGACATGGCTGTTGTAATTTAACCGATATTCGGTCATCACACCTAGGTGTTTCAGCACACGCATTGATAAGATTATGCTTCCGGCGCTGATCACGACACGCTGGATTTGTTGCTGTTGCTGATCAGTACTGCCTTCGTCTTGTGGTGAGCAAGTTTCAACTTGACATCAGTGATCCAGATTTCCAAGATACCTATTGTCTCTGCCGTCAACATCTTCACTTCCTCGTGGGTTTCGCCGGTTATCTCTAGGGCAACGTCATCTGCAAAGCTCAACTCTTCTGGGCAGTTCCAGTGTTAACACTCCGTTGTACATTATATTTAAGAGCGTTGGGCCGAGTATGGAGCTCTGAGGTACTCCCGTCGTGGCCCTAATCGACCTCTGCCCCATGTTCGTTTCGTAGACCAGTACTCGGTTCTGGAAGTAACTTTTCAGAACCTTACACAGATAGTCCGGAACCTGCACCTGTGTAGCGCTACGGCGATGTCCCACCAGCTAGCAGTGTTGAGCGCGTTCTTCACGTCTGTAGTTACCACGGCGCAGTAGCGATTACCCCTTCTCTTTTGCTTCAATGCTTTCTTCGCGCTCGCGATGACTGTGCGGATGGCGTCCACCGTCGATATCTCTTTCTGGAACCCGAACTGACTCTGCGATAGTCCGTTCTCACTTTCAGCGTAGGCCGTCAGCCTGTTGAGGATGACCCTTTCCAAGAGCTTACCAAGAGTATGCAGCAGGCATATAGGTCGATACGATGCTGGATCTCCTGGTTTTGGCAGTAACACCAGCTTCTGGATCTTCTATCTATCCGGGTAGTAGCCTTCGTCCAGGCATTTCTTTAGGACTATCCCGAACATGTCCGGAAACGCCAGGATCGCGGTCTTCAGTGCCACGTTGCGGATACCATTCGGTGCGGGAGCATTCTTCGCGTTCAGCTCTTTTGCCACAATAAGAAGCTCGTTGTTGGAGACTCGATTGTTATCAGCATTTCCACCGTCTGCATCAACGTACGGTGTAGGTGATCATGCGGTTGGGTCGTGCTTCGGGAAACGACCCTCCACGATGATTTTCAGTTTGTCGGCGCGCATTTCGACTGGCGTCATTGCACCCTTGATCCTGGACATAACGACACGGTAAGAATTGCCCCAGGGGTTAGCGTCTACTTCTCTGCACAGCTCCTTGTAGCAGGTGGACTTGCTTAGCAATATCTCACGTTTAAAAGAGGCCTTGGCTGCCCAGAATGTTACCTTACACTCTTATCTGACTGCCTCAGATCTTGCTCTCTGGACGCGTCTTCTGGCTTTTCGGCAGGCAGCCCGAAGGATGCTTAGCCTTTCGTTCCACCAGTACGCCGGACGCCGATAGACCCTCGGCTCCATTTTCCTCGGCATTGTTACATCGCATACCCTAGCTACTGTTTCCGACAGCTCATCGGCACTCGGAATTGGAGTGACGCTGTCAGCACAAAGTGCTTCCATAAAAAGGCCCTTGTCAGTTCTTTATTTTCCACTTCCGCTCGCTAGTCCTCATTCTCGGCGCTACCGTACAATTTCGCCGACCAATGATGTAGTGGATCGCTCGATGGTCACTATGTGTGTACTGCTAACTAACTCGCCAATTCATGTTATCCATCAGCGACGCGCTGTAGAATGTTACGTCGATAACGGATTCCCGGCCGTCTTTACGGAATGTGCTAGCAGAACCTTCGTTGCGCAGCCTTACGTTCATCTTTGCCAGTGCTTTCAATAGGATGTAACCTCTTGCGTTGGTCAACCTGATATCACACTCCACGGCCCAAGCGTTGAAGTCTCCTCCTATAACAACCTGCGTTCGTCCGACCAATGAGTCTGTTAGTGTGTCCAGCATCTGATCTTACTGCGCTGGTGTCCATCTTGGGGGAGCGTAGCAGCTACAGACGAATACGCCGTTGATCCTGGCGATCACGAAGCCTTCGTGTGTGTTATCCACCACCTCTTGGACAGAAAAATCGCCTATTATTTGGATTGAAGCTATCCCTGCACTATCCACCATCCAGTTACCGTTATCATGAGGAACACGATACGGCTCTGCAATAATTACAACGTAGCACTTCGTGTCTGTTGTTGACTGCCACAATAGTTGCTGTGCAATGCCACAATGATTGAGATTTTGCTGGGTTATCTCCATCATTTTTAGCCTGCCTTCACCTTTTTGTACGCAGGGCATTTGAAGCCGCACGTCGTGTGGTCGTTTCCGTCCTCCGGTTTGTGGATCATGCACCTTGGTTGATTCGTGCAGTCTCCAGCAACGTGCCCCTTTCCTCAGCATTATTGAGATAGTAGAGATCTGTCCGGGCCCTTGCAGTTCCTCACCTGATGTCCGAGGTCCAAGCACCTGAATGTTCCATCTGTTTGGTAACTCGCGGAACGACTCTCAACGAGCGCACCGCACATCCGATTTTTGTTTTGTCGGTCTGCAGTTTGTTGGCAACGACCACTGGGAGTCAAATTGCCGCCGTTTGAGTGCCTCTCTACTATTTCCAAATCTTGATAGTCGCCGATACGTCCAGTTTGCACTGCTCTATCAGTGTACCCTTCAATTTTTCTACGATCGTTATCTCGTCTACACGCTTGCATTCGACTACGGCTTCCTGCGACAGAGCTGAGCTCTTACGTTCGCTTCGCTGCCCAAGGAATTAGCAACGAGCTCGGGATAGGTCGAGCTCTTGACGGAATGATCCTTCTTCAGATCGAAGATCATTTCGCCTTTCTGAGTGCGTCTCGTTTTAACAACGTTCTCTCACAACTCTTTCAACTCAGGGTCCTCTTTTACTTTTTTAGGGAGAGCGGGTTAGGACGTCGTATCGTTCGCTTCTATGATCAGTGCATCGCCCTTTTACCTCTCCCGAGAAGGCTTCCGTTTCTCTTACTTCTCTTGTTCCTTCTTCTTTTCTTCCTTTTGTTTCCGTTCCCTCCGTTTCGCCTGCTGGTTTCCTACGATGCGCCAACCACGGTCTTTCCCAACGCTCTGATCGCAAGAGCCCTCCAGCTCGCTCTTCTGCTTTTTCGGGTCCTCTTGCTCCCCCGACTTGTCCCTTTTTCTTTACACCGAGCGAGTATTGTGGTGATTCTTCGGTGTCACCTCAGTTTCTGCTGTCGCGTGTTCTGTGGCTTCCATCACAGTTTTTGACATTAAAAATGTCTTACTCCACTATCTGGGGCTAGGTGTCATTCTAAAATCTAAACTATCTCCCATGTAACGAAACTATGTAAGGTTTGCACGCTTATAACTCCGATATTACTAGATGGATTTTAATCATTCATACACCAACCGATTCAGAAACACCTAACTTAAATATTGGTAATAATTTAATATCTCCCCAATAACAGTAGACTTTTGGAAATTGGTAAAATTAAAAAGTTCACGAAAAACGGGAAAATTACCATTCGTGAGGCAGATTTCTCAGACACAGCCGTCAAGAGAGGGCAGCTTAGTTGCTCAATGAAACACGAAAAGTCATAAATAGAAGCAACGCATGTCCGTTTAAATCAGTTGTTGCTCTTATCCCATCCGAGCAACATCGTCTCCGGGCGATGCAATATGCGCTATCGATTTTCGGTAACGTTGGTATTTGCACACACTCGCACCTAAGTGACTAAACCATATACGGTTACTTTATAAATAGAGGTGACGCGTACCCGTTTGAATCAGTTTTTGTTCTTATGTCGAACGGGTAAGATTATGGCTGCAGCGTTTGGGCACTACAATAAGCGGTAGACGCTATGCATTTTCGGCAGCGGTGGCCGTGTGCGGATTTTCGGGTACCAGCACGGTGTCACAGAATGATTTGCAAAGTGGGTGGGCGGGGTGGTTTGGATTTAATTCAATACGGTGTGTGCTGCTTAAGAGTGTTGCGTTTGAAAAAAATATATTTATTTTTATACATGCGTGTGCGTTGTAACTTGTTAATCCATGTTTACGGCGCTTTGTAGTTGCGTAGGGTAAAGGCCCTATTGGTTTTCATGTTTCATATTTCGGTTATATGTTTTTTATCAGTAAGGCATCTGACAACGTGCTTCTGTAGTTATTGCACTGTTCAGCAGCGTAGTATTTTATATAGGGGAGAACACTCAGGTTTTTTTACGCGGATTTTGAAATTTACGCGGTTTTCATTAACTCGTTTTTTTAAATTTACGCGGTTTTCATTTACACGGCCTATATCCCCTGGGTGAAAAATCTGAGTGTAATTGCATCGGAAACAATCACATTCCCAGCAGAACTTTTTGTTTTCTAATTTCAAACACTTTTGTTTCGTACTGCACACAACGGAAAATTTTAAAACAGAACTTACCGTCCCAGCAGCAGTTGAAGCGGGTGTTCTTTTTCGATTCAAATTCAAGCCATGTCTTAAGCGTTACTGGACTTAAAATTGTTTTCCCAGTTTATCCAGTCAGAATATCTGTCCTATCCTATGTATTTAAAACACAGTTCTAATTGCGTTTTAAAGTATACAACAAATAGAACGGTTGGATATACTAATTTAAATTTTAAAATAACTCTGTACACCTATATAACATAAAACGCTGCAGAATTGGTTTAATAATACAATGTTTACACTACGTTACACGTTTTAATAATTAGCAACAAGAAAAATGTCACCAAGATAGCATAAAAACCCATTTTAACTGGTAGTGCGAACGTTGCATAACAATGTAATTTATCAAATAATTTCATTTTTTCCACCACTAATCGATCAAGAAATACTTAAACTTAAGATTGTTTACTTAAGTTCATTAGTACATTATTGAAAATTTAAATGGAAAATGAAATTTCATATTTCATGGAGAATCTCTATATTTCCGTTGGCGGGCGTGGGCTTCCTCATCAAAGCTCTCAATATGGAACTTTTCTTTTGAATATATTTTCTGGACAGACCAGCCTATTTTTACTAGATGGATCAGCCAAATAATGCCAATCACCTAGTGAGATACTTGATTAATTAATAGATTACCGTTAAAAGACCTTCAATAAATTATGTTTTGATGGGGAGGGTATATAGCAAATTGTAACATATGAAAGCAGGCGAGTGGACAAGAACGTGAGTCGAATGTGTGATAGATAAAATTCATTTGCACGCTCTTGAAAAAAGCTACATTTTTAATGTCACCGTGGTCGTGTCCTGTACATAACCCTTTAATTTTTTCAGTTGATTCGGCTCGCATAAAGAGCACCTTCTGCTCGCGTTCAGCAGCTGTTACGGCCGATTTCATACTCGTAACTAGCTGCTTCACCTTGTTGTGCACATTGTGTTTGTCCTTCACGAACTCATAGAGCTCATTGACCTTTTTCCTCACCTCCGTCGAGTACGACTTCCCGAGATGTGGGTTCTTCTGGGTGGTGTCGCTACCTGTTCTCGAGGTGAACACTCGATTCGGTAACCCCATCTCACGTTGGTTTCCTCGTGGCTCACTCTGTACCAATCCGCTGTTGGTACTCGCTGTGGGTACCAGTGGCGTAACCGGTGATCTCTGCAGCTTACTGCTCCTTGCAAACGCAATCGCGTCCTCCTCATTTGTTTTATTGGATGTCTCCATTTTGTTGTAGCAGCAGGGAGGTCATGCTAGGGTTCACACTATTTTTCATGGCGAGTAGTGTTCAGAGCCGGATTGGCTTAAAATCGGGAATGCTTCAACCGCACCTAGTACCACCAATTAAATGGTGACGTACTCGGAGACCTGCCATGGTTTTGCTGGGAAGGAGGCAGCCATGCTGTTAGCTCACTCGCCATTTCACGTTGGGCGTAGAACAGCCCAAAGTTGCCGTTCAATTCTTGATCCATGTCCTGTCCGTTGACGTTCGCCATGGCCAGTATGCTATAATCAGGATGTTACTGGCGTCGATCCTGATGTGCCGGTTGGCACTTCGGTTGGGTTAGGGTGCTTTTACTGCTAAGATCTTAGAGTATTGGGATCTTAGCAGAAGCGGCACAGGCTCGCTTCGTCGGAGCTGTTTTCGGAGTTGTGGCATCTTTAGAGGTTCAGCAGAGCCCAGTCCAAACCCCACCACATCCAGCAAAACTCCCCAATTCGCAGTAGGGCCGGGCGAGGGGTTCGTTACGCCCCTAGCTTATGTCCTTTCTGTCCCTACTGCTCCTGTCACTATATGTGTGTTTGTGTATGTATGTGTGAATGTGTCGAAATCGTCAATAATTTTCCTCAGAGATGGCTGGATTGTGCACCCTTACCGTCGGTTGCTATTGAATTTTGTATCGATCGGAATTCCGGTTTCGGAGTTACGGGTTGAAGGTTGCGGCCACACAACAATTTTCCATATAAAGTGTTATCACTATTATATCAAACTTATTAAAATGGTTGCAAAATAACAAAAAGTCGCCAGTCTAGATCGCTAATGACGAACCAAAGTCGCTTTGACATTATTGGCCATCTACGACCTTCCTAAGTCACTAGAAGCAGGAACTGAATAATGTTTAAAGGGGAAGTAAAGGAAAATTTAAAAATCGAATATGGATTTTTGATGCCAAATGTCTTTAAAATGTATGAATCTGGATTTTACAGGGTCGTAGCTAGGGGTGCATAGAGAGGGGTTATCCCGTCCTCATTACACTCCCTTATTCATTCGACATACCCCCCCCCCCTCAACCCCATCATCTTTATTCAAGCACTATATCACTAGGCATACCAAAATAAGCTGGGGGTGGTTCGGTTGTGAGTTATTCAGCCTTCCTCCTCACACACACGCCCTCGCATATCAAAATAAGTTAGCAGAAAGACAACATTGAACTAATGCGGATTAAGCAAATTAGAGATTATATTGTTTCGCTTCAAGTGTTTCACCATCGACACGTAGCTCGTCAAGTTCGTGGCTGGCGAGTCATTGCGTATAAATACAACGTGGACTAAGAATGTTATAGTCATTTTCCCAATTATATTGAACTTAACTAGCCATGGAGTCATAGTTTAGAGAAATTAGAAAGGCACAATTGCACTACTAGGTGGATTGAAACAAGGTCTGGTTCAACTACCGCTAGGAGTTCAAAATAATAAAAAAAAACAGAAAAAGCTGAAATATGAACCGAGATGTCAAATTTGGTGAAATAGTTGACGAGCACACGAACTATAACATGAACAATATACGGCAACGGTGGTCGATGACGGAGGAGAAGACGATTAAAAAAGGGGTTTCTTACGATGTGGTATATGAACCCATTTGGGGAAGTTGGCACTCAATAATCGAGTTTCTCCATACAGATTGTAAAAAACCGTTGCAAATCTGATGTCTTAATTACATAGACTAATTATGATCATCTTTGTATATATCTGTCATAAGAAGGAAAGAACTAAGGGATGGGTTGAGCGATAGCATTTGACCGCTTTTACGCATTCGAAACCTCACATTAGCTTGTCTAGTGTCTGTGAATTAGTTTATGTGGTTACCCGAGAAACCATTACAACACGTACGAAAATCTAGTTGCTCATCTCATCATGATGGGTCACGACATGCCAACCAAACAAGCACGGAACCTACCGACATACGGACAGAAAGTCATTCCCATTCAATCAGTCTTGGGAACCCAGACTGTTTGAGCACGTCTCGTGTGCCCCATTTTCTAGGTCAACGAAGGCAAAAAAACTGGAGCAAATGATTGACCCTAGAGCCCCACGGCATCAGCGATAAACGGGTGCTCTCGTTCACAGAACCCATTCGGAGTATCACCCGCGCCGTTTATCATCTCTATTGTGAATATTTAGAATGGATGGAATTTACATACAAATCCCATTTGTCCCGGTTCGCGCTTCCACGGTGCTGATGAGGTGATGACATGACTAAACCGGGTATGTATGTGATCTTGACACACAGAGGAGCGCTGCAACAGGCAAAAGATTGAACTGTGGCCATGCAAACATCTCACATGGCATGTACTCCACCTACGTGCCCAAACGAACGTTTTGCATACTGCTCGTTCCTTCGTGGCCACAAGCCGAACCGCGATCGAGCTGGACGGAAAATGGGGGCAACCTCAACGACCGAATAAACGGCAGAGGCGGTGGCTTCAATGCAGGCAAAGATGATTATCAAACGCCATAAACAGTTTGTTTTCAGTTTTTTTTCTTCATTTAGTAGTTTTTTTTAGCTTGTTTACGTAATTGTAACGGGAGAGCGTACCTTGCTGAATGTTGCGTCGAGATCAAACCTGTTTGGCGGTCTATTTTTCTCGCTGCTCTTCATTCTTACTCTCATGTGCAGGGTAGCTAATGAGCGCAGGGGAGGGTTGGCCTTTTTGTTTTGTAGGTCATGGTTGCGTCGGATTATTTCTGGGTCACTCCGGATAAATTGGACCGTCGAGATGGAATATGTCCGTGGTGTAAAATGTACGTCAGATGCTGTATGTTCGGAAGAACTAACTACAGTCTGGAAAAGAAAATGCACCAATCTGGCGGAGCTTGTGACTATGGAAACTCTATCAGTTACTTCATTCAGACATAGAGATTTTCTTGAATAAACAATTGCAAGGAACTGCCTTCATATCAATTCAATCATAATAAGAGCTTAATTTTTTAAGATCCACCTGATTGGTAGCAATCATACCGTTTTTCCTTACCGAAATGTTTACCCTATATTAAACCGACCAATAACACTTCATCAGCTTCATCGTAAAACCGCATACCGAACGAAACACGACCATAAAAAACTCCCGAAAACAACTCACGGAAGCTGACAGGCTGTCGTCGTCATCAAGCCCGCACCCATCTGCCAACCAGCTCCCAACCGATTCCATTCCATTCGAATGCTAATGTGCCGGACCGTGATCCAGTACAAAGATAGGTGATTAGTATAGATGGGAAGATTCCCCGCGCGACGATCAATGAGTGACTCCCAAAGTATCGGTAATCAAGTTGTACACGAACGGTCAGGCCTAGAGAGGATAAAACCAGTTATTCACGAGCAGTCAGTCAGTCGTTCGATGGCGTGGGTTTTAAGAAGTCATTATAACAGCTGGTCTACCCCAGATGTATGAAGTTGTCAAAAAGGGGTCGGATCGGGTGCCTTGTGGCCGCGAGCGCAGTGAAAGACAGAAAAGGCGCATGTCATAATCATTAACTGTGGATGGATTTTTGACAGTTGCTAGTCCGGCGATCTGTCTTTGATTTGCCCGATCGTAATCTTCGCTGCAGGTCTGTCCGCATTCGTTGGGGGCCCTTTATGCCCTTGTGATCAGTGGTAAACGAATCAAATCGCTACAACGATCATTTGAGTTGGATGAGCTTCTGGATTATTAATGGATCGAAAGGATTCGCAAAGGGATGGTACGGGCGTCTGGTCTATCGGAAGGTCTGATCTCTGTTAAGGAACTGTGCGAGAAACGACATCGTGATGAAGCGAGTTCGGGATGGAATTGGGATCGATTGCATAGCACGGTCGTAGGAGCTGATCTTACCTAGACAAATGATTCGCTAAATTAAATGGTAGTTGCACTTGAAGATGCTACATTGATGGGGGTCCTGATATATGATCGGATCTTCATTGATCGATAATATGCTGAATTAATTGAAATGATTGTCTTCGTTACAGTGACAGGATTAACTCAGCTGGTGATCTGATTGATGTACGACCGTTTTGTCAGTAGTGTAAAGCTCATTAAGCTACCTTGAGAATCGAATCTGACAGATAATAGTTACTTCTGTCCTTGGAGAATAGAGGTGCATTGCTTTGATGGTACGATTATGATAATCTGCTCAGCAAATGTTTTGAAATGAAAATTCTAATACTTTTCCCATTGTCTGTACACTTAAGGTACTGAAAACATACTTTAGCATTCATTTTTAAATTTAACTTTTTTTTTCAGCGTTTGTTAATTCAAAATTATTTTTTTTTATTTAATTTGTTCATTTCGTGTGGCACTTTGCGTTTGATTCGCGGTGCCTAATTTTATACTTAACGTTATCTGCAAAATTCTAAAACCTAAAAGCCAAGAGCTTGAAATACTTTGTTTTATAAAATAAATATGTCCATATATCTTAAAATTAGGGATTCGAAAATGAGAGGATCGGAGTGCAATTTCGAAAGCACTCAAGTTGAGTGAAAAGAAGAAGACCTGTCGATTTCAATTAATTGATTCTTTTTTTTCACTTTTCTTCATTATTTTTGATGATCTCTCTCATTTTATTCCATAGCAATAACAAAATAAAACGGAAGACAGTCACATACTGAACACATTAAATCGCAACAATAATTCTAATTTAATGACTTCTGGATTCAACCAGTTACAACATTTTAGTCGCTCTCCGCGATAGCCTACTGATGTCTGTTCACTATATCGTCACGTTGCTTTCAAACTTACATAGACATTTATTGGAAACCATCGGAAGCGACTAAAATGTTACTACTAGTTGCAACATTAAGTTTATTATGATTGATTGACTAATATATGGTTTAGCATAAATTGACATCGGATGGAAAGTAAAGATAAAATCACGACAGTTTGTCTTACGCCTACTGTGTACGTTTCTGCATATCAGCGTGGTTAGTAGTATACAAGAGTATACAATTCGTAGGTATATGAACATCTGAATAATACCGCTACAAACCACTTTTTGGCTTGTTTGCTTTTACATGTTTTACTTGCTTATTGTGGAAAATATCACGGTTTTATGGACTAACAGTGTGTTTAGTGCAGAACACATTCCCTGCCTGAATATGAAATTGAATGTCAATAGAAATACTATTGTATTCAAGTGGCACGAAGCAAAAACTGTCTTCTTTGCTATATTGTTATCAGCAAATTAAAATGTTTCTTGCCTAGCACGCTTGAGTGAGATGCTTGGTGCGACTGACATTCAATTTGCGTATAATTTAACTATCTTCATTCTGGCCAATATTTAGCATCTGAGTTTAATTAAACGCGGCAATTACTAGCTATAAAGTGCTCATTTTTAAAGAGTTTTTGTGCACAGTTTTCTCTAAAACTTATGTATTACTTTTTTACATTTTAACGACATTCAATTAGCTAGAGATTACTGGGTAGGGAAAGTTATGATTTTTATGAACGTGTCCACTGGAAAACAGACAGAGATAGAATGACCGAAACGGTGAGAATGAAGAAACGGTGAAAATTCACCTTTTTATTGGAAAAGATACGTCCTAAAGCAGGAATCGAATCTGTGATCTCCCAGTCTCTAGTTGGGTGCGTTACCCATTCCGCCATCGAGGAACTGTGATGATGTCATCACATATTCTCAATAGTATCGTGATCACCGCCGCAGCCACTAATTCCTCCCAATTGACCTATCGACCCCCAATGTCTCCTATAAGCAGATCGTCGCCTCTCCCTCTCATCGATCAGGCCTAATCTCTCTCGTTATCTATTTTTAAGTCCAGTGGCCTGCGCTCAAGGCTTGAGGCTATCCACTGCCAAAGTCTGGCGGCGATTGAGTTAGGTAGGGGGCAAACAAATGTTTGGGATCCCAAATGGAACCAAAAAAGTGCTGTGCTGAAAAAACGATCATTTTGCCCCACCCTAATATACACTCATAATCTCTCATTCCAAACGTACAAACACGCGCGCGATCATCCAAGAACGCGAATATTCTAACGGCACACGGTTATAAAATATAATTTATACACGCGAAGTTACGTACACGTTAGCACACGCGACAAACAAACGCACACGCGATCGAACACGTTAACGTACAAACGCTCGAGCCATTCGTGATGATACAAGCGCTCGCGAAATCTCTACGCCGTCACGTATCTGAATCGTACAGTGAATAACACATTCAGAATCACGGCCCGCTGCAATTGGCCTTCAGCAGTGTTTTAGTGGGTGACATTACTCGTCTCGTCTGCAATTGTAGTTAGTGATTCTGACGGGGAGCCTTTCCGAGAATCTAACTCTACAGCTCGAGTAGGCCAACTGTTGAAAAAAATGATCGCGTGTTTTTGGTAAAAGAACACTGTGCGTAGTAATCCAACTTGTTTTATCGAAAGTCGCGAAAACCGCTTTGAAAGGGGGGTCTCATTTTAACGAACCCAGGTAACCAGTAAGCATTAGTGGATGCAGTAAAGTAGAAAATAATTTGCATTTCAGATACTTCTTGCAGTATATTAGCATTCGTTATGCATAACTGTTATTAATCAGCATTCAAAAAACTGTTTAAAAATTTCTTGCTGGTAAACAGCATTCTGAATGCACTTGATTCCACGAAGATCCTTCCGAAAATAATTAAAATCCTGACCGACCATTTTAGATTCATATGAAACTTTACACATTTCATCGGCATGGAAGAGTAAATATTGTCCACAATCAGTAAGATTATTTTGAGTCAAGAGCACTTTTTTAAAAGGGCGTAAACATTTCTACGTGCATTAATTTCATTTTTTTTGTTCATTTAATGTATTTTATACAGCAAAACTTTCTGAGGACGAGTTTCAGAGAATGAATATTTATGTGTAAAAAAAAATATATACTGAAAAAAATGTTGTGCCATTTTTCACAAAAACAAAAATTTGTGTTAAAAATTTAAATTGTGAAAAACCATTTTTTCTAATTTTTAAATTTTTTCTCAATAAAAACCTCAACACAAAGGAAACATTTTGAAAGTGATTGTATGATGGAGAACTTATCGGTAAAAAAGTTTTTCTAACAATAACTTTATACATGTTTTCAAATTTCATGCTAATTGACCTACAAAACTGTAATTTTATTACAGAATGTAATTCTAACTCTCATTTCATATCAAAATGTATTTAACAAAAAGCTTCCGAAATGCGATAGTTTTCGAAATATTTGGAATTTTGTTCCAACAAAAACAGTTAATTTGTGTGATTATGCTCTTTGTAAAAGTTATTCGCGTTACCCAATTATAAAATCTCAAAAATCGAATGTTTATCGTTTTAATGACGTAAAAGAAACTTTTTCAGTGTATTGGATCACGGAGAAGCTTTCAACAAAAAATCTTTCCAAGCAACAACTTTTGACATATTTTTATAATTCTTACTATTTGTTGTCAAAATTTCTTTTTGAATATGGTTCTAAACGATATTTTAAATCAAAATGCTAATAACAAAAATTTTCTGAAATGTAGTAGTTCTTAACAACATAATTCTTTTGTTTTATTACGACCTTTTCAGAAGTTATTCGCGTTTCTCCATCAACAATAATAACTTTTTCAAAAGGCCCATAACATTTCCTGTAACTTTCTCTTTGACATCAAAGTGATATTGTAAATTCCTTGAAAGTTATACGAAAACAATCCAAATACTATTCAACCATAGGGTCTTATGATTAAAGGGCGAACACGAAATTATTGCGACACCGAAAATATCATGCCAATTTTCTTATGATGTTTAAAATCAAACCAAAATTTTAGGGTAGTTTTATACATATATTTACTTCAAAAATCAAAAGAAAAGTTAATCGATGGAGCCTTGAGTGTAAAATTGAACGCATTTTCGCTTGATGCCCTCCATCAAAGTCTTTACAGTGTCATCCGGTACCAGTTTCTCAGTTTTTTTTTTCCATTTTCTTAACATGTCCTTCTCGTCTTTGACTGTCTTCTTGCCCTTCCGAAGTTCCCGCTTCATCATTGCCCAGTACTGCTCCACCGGGCGCAGCTTCGGACAGTTTGGCGGATTCATGTTCTTTGGAACAAAATGGACAGAATTGGCCTCATACCATTCCAGGACACTTTTAGAATAGTGGCATGATGCCAAATGTGGCCAAAATAGCGGTGCTTCGTCGTGCTGCTCCAAGAACGGCAAAAGGCGCTTCTCGAAGCACTCAGATTTGTAGATCTCGCCATTTACTGTGCCCTTTGTCACGAAAGGCTCACTCCTCAGTCCGCAAGAGCAGATGGCCTGCCAAATGAGATATTTGGAGGCGAACTTCGACATTTTCTTCTTCTTCAATTTGTCGTCCACATAGAACTTGCTTTTGCCGGTGAAAAACTCCAACCCCGGAATTTGCTTAATATATTTTTATATACGTTTCGTCGTCCATCACACAGCAGCCATATTTTGTCAGCATCTTCTCGTAGAGCTTCCGTGCCCGAGTTTTAGCCGTCGATTGTTGCCGCTCATCGCGGTTTGGGAAGTTCTGTACCTTATATGTATGTAGTCCTTCTATGTTATATGTATGTCTCTTCTTTGCATTCTGGACGTAGCTCTGCGACATGCCGATCTTTTTAGCCAAATCACGGCTTGAGACGTTGGGATTTGCTTTAATCATCCGCTTCACCTTTTCCTCCGTCTTTTTGTTCTCCGGTCCCGGTTTTCTTCCAGCTCCTTTGCCGTGGTCCAACGTCAACCGTTCCTGGAACAGCTTCAACACTCTGGAGACGGTTGAATGGTGAATGTTAAACATTTTTTCCAACTGCCGGTGCGACAGGTCAGGAAATTCCAGGTATTTTGAAAGAATTTGTTCTCTCGACTCGCGTTGGTTCACCTCCATTTTCGTTGAATCGAAAAACACGACTTCGAGTTTGACAGCATGTAAACAATACACATCAATGAGAAAGTGTGCAAAATTTGGTTGATTTTTACCCAATGGTAAAAAAGTTATGCCCTGTTGAATGTGTCGCAATAATTTCGTGTTCGCCCTTTAAACTAAATAGTTCGATTATATTTTGGTTGTTGTTCAAATATCTCGAAAACTATCGCATTTTAGAAGATTATTGTTAAATACATTTTGATTTAAAATGAGAGTTAGAATTATATTCTGTAATAAAATTACAGTTTTGTATGTCAATTAGCATGAAATTTGAAAAAAAGTATAAAGTTTTTGTTAGAAAAACTTTTTTACCGATAAGTTCTCCATCATACAATCATTTTCAAAATGTTTCTTTTGTCTTGAGGTTTTTATTGACAAAATATAACAAATTAGAAAAAATGGGTTTGATTACAATTTAAATTTTTTACACAAATTTTTGTTTTTGTGAAAAATGACACATTTTTTTCAGTGTATATTTTTTCGCACATAAATATTCATTCTCTGAAACTCGTCCTCAGAAAATTTTGCTGTATAAAATGCAGTAATCGAAAGAAAAAATTGAAATGAATGTACGTAGAAATGTTCACGCTTTTAAAAAAATTGCTCTTGTATCAAAATATTGCAATTGTCAGAGAAAATAATGGAGATTCATAAACCGAGCACAACTTCGAAGTTTCGTTCGAATCGATGATGGTCCCTCATGGAATCCCTCCAGTAGCATTTTTATGGCACAGCAGTAATGTAGTCGTATATTTTGCCAAAATCAACTTTTAAATAGTATTTAAAACGACTTAAATGCTTATCAGGTAGCCGTTAAGGCGCATTTTGCATGCTTATTGGTTACCTGGGATAAAAATAAATAAAATTTTAAGAACTGTTTTCCGTAAGATTAAAAATCTCCCTAGCTTTCGTGCTAGTTTCGCAGTTTGATTGTATCAACCATTGACGCCACCACCCAAGTTTCGTAATAAATTATCCCATTTATTCGAAAATAGATTGTCGCCAAACATGTTTCCTTCCTACCCGATCCGTTGATTGGTCCTAACCTAGTTCCAACGGTGGGTGATTAATATTCCGTTGACATCCTGCTCCAAGCTACAGACTATGTCAAATCGTGACGTATATATCTTTTTTCTCACTCTCTCATACTGTCACTTCTATTTCGCAGCTCCGTTGAATCGCAACGCACTGCCCAAAACAGTTATTCAATCGCACCGGCTGGAAGCAACCAGTGTCTAATCCCGAACCCCGAGACGGGCATTGTGCTATGGGATGGAAAATATTTACTACCACCCGATTATATCGCTCGGGAGTCCATCTCAATGGTGGCTGATTACCTGGCCATAAATCCACAGTACCGACGTGATGGAGATACAGAATTATAAATTTATAGAACAATCTTCTATGTCTTTCTGGTTGCGTCGTTGGCGCTACCGCGCGATTCCTCGCGCTTCTCTTGCACAGGGAATAGAGCTAACTTGATTTTTATAGGTTATGTTTACGTCGTCTGCCTGCTTCTTCGGTTCCACCGGATAGTGGCTGGGAGTGAGTGAGTGCGTCGAAGATTTATGATCTCTCTAGGAATTTTAATACCGTTGCATCACGTTTCGATTGATAATCACCCGTTTCGACCATCAATATGCAGTGGTGAGCGGTGAACAGCAAATCATAGCCTGTCATTACGCGCCAATTTATGCCATTATAGTTTATAGTGCGAGACTTCTTCGGCCAATCCGTTTGGCTGCAACCAGTCGCATAACGGTCGATTCCAATTAAAATACCTTACATGTCACTCGCGCTTGAACTCGTTCCCTATCAAGCTTGCCGATTCATGCTGATGACACGGTATGGTGCGCTACTGGTTTTCCAAAAGGCGCTGGAAGCTTAGACATGCAAAAGATGGGTACGTTTTGCTATATGTACAGTGGTTCAATCAAGTGAGCAGCAACCAAGGCAGTGAGATTTTTCAACACGGAAGTTCTGAAGCACGTACCTAACGTACCTTTCGGTGTTCCCGATCGCTACCATGCCATGTGATTTTGTGTGATGCGGTCTGGAAGTTGTTTACATTTTTTTTCTGTATCAGTCGTTCTGGGTAAGGAAACATGTGAAATTGGCTGTCGAGGGAATATTGCCTCTATTCGATGCCACAGAACTGCACAATCATTATCAAATCCTAAGTCATGGCCGCAATCTTGAGTTGAGATCGTAATGATGATGACTGCCCTATTATGTATTTTCTCTGGGTCTGGCTTTGAGGACCTGCGTGTTGTGATGCTTTCTTTCATGAACTGAAGGACAGGAAAATGTGTTTTTTTTGTTCATTTTTATGATGCGGAACCGGGGAACGATTCCCGCCAGTTTGTTTTGATTCACTGATTTAACTTGCTACGGATACGCTTGCATAACATTATGCGTTGCAGTGAGTTGATGCAATGTTTTTCTTGGATTGTTGAACATATGTAACCGTCCGTTTCATTACAGTGACTGATTCGTGATGTGAGGGGGTTGGCTTCTCTTGATAAATTGTCACTTCTAGAACTTCGAACTGGAGTCAATTGTTTTCTATTTTTAGGTTATGTGCGGCATTATTTTTAAAGTCCAATATTTGGTTTTCATTGAACATTTGAGGGGGGGGGGGGACTTTTTTCTAGAACTCGAAACGAAATGAAGACAAAATGTTTTGTTTTGATTAAAAATAAGACTGCATGGCCAAACACAACTTTTAACGGGAAAATTGTATCGGTTCAAAATGGTAGTATCTATCTGGAGATTTGATTTGTTTCATGGTTGGAGTTTGGGAAATTGGTTGTAATGTCAACATTCGGTAAAACCGGTCAAATATCCAAATCCAATACCAAATGTGCTGGTTTTATATACATAACACACTGCAGTAGACTCCGGTGATTCGCATTTCTAATACCAAAAGATCCTGACTCCTGAGGTAGCAGACAAACGGTTAAGGCGCCAGTAAACTCTAAGCTTGCTCATATGACTCTTTCCACGCTTTTCTAAACCTTCTTCCTTGAACTCCTTGCTCTTCCTTGAGTACTATGGCTCTTAATATTGAGAAATATATTTCATTTTCCAGTCGCTTGCTAATTAAATGTCGTTAAAGAAAGAAAATCGATTCACTCTTAGTCGTTAATAAAAAAGAAGAAGAAAATAACACACTGTATGTCGCTTAATCTTGTTGTAATTGAAATTTTTCTAGAATTTAAATTGTCCTATTTTCAAAAAGCTCTTTGTTTTATACTTTCATGCTCATGTAGGGAGTAGAATACAGCGTTGCTACTTATTACGCTGTGCTTCTTTATACCGCCTGTACAATTTATCAGAATGCGGAAGAAAAATTCTTATGTGGGACAATGCATAACAAACTGCGTTGAAACAATAAAATTAGCTAAATAAAATCTTTCACAAGTTATTTTTATTTTTATTTGTGTTATAAATACATCAACAGACATCATAAAGCTTCAATGATGTTGCATTTAGTCTTGCGGGACGTCGCTTATCTACTCTTCCATCACATCATATAAAAGGCATACTTAATATGTATAACTATGAATGATATGGGACAATTGATTACCTGGCAGTCCTTTTTTCATAGGATTGTGTGCTCTTTAGATGATAGGGTGAAGTGCCTATTTTCACAATACTAAGCAAGGTGCCTCACTAATTCGTTAATTTCTCGCCCTACAATCAATGGAATACGTAAAAATTGACATCAACAGCTTTGCTTCGTTGTTAAAAACCAATATAATAACAAAAATGCACTGAAAACAGTGAAATTCTCGTGTTTGAGCGCAATGAAAACTCGAATCGAGTGCCCCTATTGTTGCGCTACCATTTGACTCAATGCGTTGAACAAAGATAGCAGACACTGCTCTAACCAACGGCTTCAAATGGGTAGCGTGATAATAGAAACATGGCGCAAATGGGCTCATCACCATACCAAATAATATTCTGGTAGGGACATCACATCGCATCGGCGATAGAGTTGTGGGTATACGGCCAAGTTCCCCGTGGATGGTGCTGAACTGATATGACACTGTACAAAGTATATTGTTGCTTTGTTCAGTATCATAAGCTAGGAACTGCCACCTGGAAAGTTTAATATGCTGGGGAAATACGTATTGTTTGGTCTGAGTAGGACAATTGCTGATATTTCTTGTTATCATCCAATAACTGATCTTTGATTAAATGTAGCTTTTAAAGAGTTATGAACAGACTCAAGTACATTTTGGATGAGATTGGACGGGTTGGTACTCGCCTTGTGGCTTTCGTTTGCCATGGTCCTCTCGTTGGTATAGGTGTCTGCATGACTAATAGGTGGAAGTGTGTTCCTACTTACAAGTCAGTTGATCACTTTGCTTGGGTAGAGATAAACGTGAGACTCGCTAGTTTTGACCTTGGGTATGTTGGCTGGTTCAGTGAAGGAGTATAGGATTGGCTACCGGGAGAATGTTGATTGTTTCACTCGACCAGTCACGTTGGCTCTTGGAAATGATGAATCGCTTCCCCAGATCGGTGTGATTTGTTCGAATTGAATATCCAGTAGTTCTGCTTTTGTTCTAAGCAGATTGAGTTAATCGGAGGATTGTCGTGTCCGAGAGTAGAGGTGAATATCTCTCAAGTATCTAATGAAGCGAGATGTTCTTTGCAGATGTTGAAAATCATAAAAACTACAGGAATAAATTCAGAATCAAGATCAAGAAGAAATACTGTTAGCATCTTTGATCATATTTATTGAGAGTCGATTGATCCGCCTCAGACCTAGACGAAAGAGGAGAATAGGAACAAGACAGAAGCGGTTTCATATCGAAATTTGTTTAGTATAAATGACGACGACTCAAACGCGTTGGAAGAATATTTTTTGTATAGAAGTAGACAAACTAGAGGATGACACTTTTTGAGACACACTTGCGTAAAATTTTGATTCCCGAGAACCGGTGTTTACTTGGCAGACAGACGCAACTCCGTCCGATTTTCCAAATTTGTCTCGCGGGTCGTTGCATTTGATCTTAATATTGATTTTAAGAGTCAAATCGTAGATATAATCTGTAGTCATTTTAACTGAAATTTAAAATAAATCCGTTGTGTCAATTTCAATTACTAGGTCGTTAGCAATCAATTACTAGGTTGAAATGGTAAGCGAACCATACGGTTATTTCGCAATGCTCGAGATGCAATGTTGGGTTAATTTGTTCCAAAATTACTAGGCAACACAGAAAACTTCTTCCTTCGACTATACAAAGGTTCAGAATAAATCAGGTGGCACTGGCTACAATAAGTGGGAATTAGTAGACGGAAATAAATCTGTTCATAAATTCACGAATCACGATTTCGTAAAATTAACCATTAACGCGAATCGTGACCAAGTTCCCGAACTCATGAATAACGAAACTGGGGGTGGGCGTAGCGTAGTTGGTAAATCGATTGCCTTGTACGCAGCGCACCTGGGTTCAAGTCCCAACCCCGCATATAGGGTTAGAAATTTTTCATAAGAGATTTTTCTAACCCAAAGAGGCGAATGACCTTAAGGTTAAAACTTCTTTAATCGAAATAAAAAAAATAACGAAACTCTTATTCACGAAATTTTACAAAATAATTTCGCCAAAATAACAGATGTCCATAAAATACAAATATCTCCATTAATAAAACCGTTACGGAGTGAAAAATTGAAACCAATTATAAATCACATTATCATTGTTCAATGTGTTTGAGTTATGTGAATGCGGTTGAAACACCCCATTCTTTCTTTCGTTACCCTCGAACTCAGATCTGCCTATTCTCAAACAACGCGCTGTACTAATGATAGTCAGTCTCTGATGTGTCAGTACTATAAATAATCAGCACACGACAGGAAACTCTGCGGGGGAGTCTCAAGACAAAACAATTGTCACAACAAAATCTAATAGGGGAAGATGGGGTAAAACGCACCCCCGAGGCAAAATGCACCCCTTGCTTATATCGAAAACAGCTGAAAATTTCTAGAAAACGGTAAGACCAGTCGGAAGTCCGCCATAGTAAACTTACACTGTCAAAATTTGATAATAGTACATCAATAGCAGCTCGAGAAATAAATAAAAAACAATAACGTGCTCTTCTCATGTAATTATTGTGGCTCGTGTAACAAGGATTTTCCGCTCTTATAAAGACTGTTTTACTATTATATTTGAGCATTTCAGTTCTCTTTATACCGTTGTGCATTATTCCGTCGAACTACATATGAAAAATCTACTAAATAATTCACTTTTTGCTAAATTTATATCTCTGCTCCATCGGGGGCAAAGTGCCCTCTTCTCTGATTTTGCTGATTTTTAATCGAAAGCAGAAAAATCGTTCGGAAAACCTACCAATTGCATAACCTAAGGCTATTTAATGGCACACTTTTGTGAAATCTCGTCAGAAAACAAAACTACTTGCTTGTTCGCTGAGCATTATGCCCCGTTGTTGTGATGCATTCTACCCCGTTGTTGTAGTGCATTATGCCCCGTTGTTGTGGTGCATTTTGGCCCCGCACAGGTGCGTTTTGCCCCGCTTATTTTTCAAAAGGTGATTTTAATGATTTTGAAGAATTGAATTATTTTCACGTTTTTGAATATTTTTCAAAGCGTTATGATTTTGATAACAGAGAAAAATGTTGGCTAAACGATATCATTAATTAAATTCTCCCAATTGATGTTCTATAGCCTAGTTATGATCATATTTCCTTAGGGGGTGCGTTTTACCCCATCTTCCCCTACATACACATTCTAAACCACCAGCAAAAGCTAAATCAGTAACACCCTTCTCCAGCGCATAAGAAGAAATAAATTGCAAACGTAGAAGCGACCGATTTATTAACCGAAGAGAAAGTAAACATTTGTACTTTCATCCATTTAAATTAGTGCGCATTTCATGCGCAACGGGAGCATCTGAGCATATGCTACGTTCGCAAGAGGCACAGGATAGAAAAGTTTTCTGAATTGAATACCGCACGAAAGGCCCCATCGCTGTTCCTAGAAGGCACAGCTTTGTTGTGTTTTGTGTTCCTTTTTATCATTCCACAGTGGTCCAGAATGTGCATGAATTAAAGGTTATTCTTAAGACTAAACAGCTTAGCCTTATCATGTCTTTGGAAAATAAATTAACTTTTTTTTGTTTCTAGGTAGAGTTTTACGAAGTTACGACAAATTTTAGGAAAGTTTGATAAAAACGTGCAAGCTCCCCACTCAAAAACACATAACAAAAAGATTTCAAAACTATATCTCGCTTTGTTACTCATTTCTATTATTTAAGGTGTTGTTGAAGTAGATAATCTAAAAAAACCATTATCGAAAAAGAGAAGGAAAAAGAATCAGAAAAACAATGCTCAGAAGTGCAAACGTGATAATCGCACAGCTCCACGTGAGTTGGAATGTACAACTTCAATTCCACACTCTGGCGACGACGAGGATACCGAAAAAGGTATTTGCAAGTATAGAACCAGCCGCAGCTGTTGAAAAAAACATTCCCTTCCGCGGATTCATGATTTTTTTTATAACAGTTGCAACTTCCTCAATTTCTTACCTGAATGACGTCAATGGATTGCATTTATTATATGCGTTATTAATTTTTGGATAATCTGCTGTATTCATACTCTTATAATAAAAGTTGAACCACTGATTTTTAGGTGTACATTGTTTTATTTAAACTCGAATATAGTGACCTATCGATGTGTAATTTTTCCAAGGAGAGCTTGTTCGTCGAAATCGGTGCAAAAACACTAGTGCACGAGCTCGCCAAAAAACTAACCCACTTGACTCCACTTTACACTACACTATTTTTAATAATAGAAGCTAGAGTTTTGATGTGCTAGAGGAAAATGTTCGTCTTCAAAAACTCTGAAAACCATCTAAAGATTATGTTAGTAAAGAATGAAAAATGAAAAAGTTGCATTGAAAATTTGTTATTACATACACGAATTGACCCTTGGTAGTAAGGGAATGTAGTCTAGGTTGGGACGGGTTTGTTTAGAGGCTGATATCTTGTTTCCATGACAATATTTTTTAGTTTGTAGTACACTATTTTGTAGATATATTATGTCACTTAATGTCTGCGAATGGAAGATGTTTACTTGCAATTTTAAATAAGGCTCAGGATCAATTTTCTAGATGACGGCAAAATGGCCAAAAAAAGTGTCGTATAGGTTGGGACATTTCAAACAATTTAAATAATTAAAGGCAATTTAAACGTTAATGCATTATATTTAATTTTTGGTTAATATTTATTTGTTAATTGGTATTTTAGAATAAGAATAAGTAACTGAAAGACTTATTTACTTCCATTTGAAAAAGTTAAGCTGACTACCAGTTTTTACATGTAAAACTTGTACGCAATCTTGTACGCATGCGTAATTTTATGGTGTCCCAACCTATACGACACGCTTCGCCCAACCAATTTTTCGAAGAAAAAAATCCAATGAAGCAAACGCAAAACCCTGATCGGTTATAACATTTTAGTTGCTTCATAACACATTAAAATTATTTACGTTGAAATTTCAATGAAAAAGATTCAATTTAGCATTCAGCAATTCAGCAAAACAAAAGATTTTTCGCTCGTTTTTTGACACTGCTTAGTGCAGTTGTGACAATAATGAACTATAACTTCAACTTGGTATAAAAAGTGAGCTACGATCGAGTCTAGCATGTGCTTAAAATAACAGATGGTAACATGTTTTGTTATGTTATGTTTAAATTACATTCACTGTGGACAATATAAGAGATGTTCTCACGATGAAATTGTGCACTTTACAAGACACTTCTACTATTTTAAACAGTGGGTAGGATGGTTCTAAGCTCATAAAATGCAAAGAATTAACTTTTCAATTGTTCGAGATAGGGTCTCTCAGTCTTTCAGAAATGGAAGAAAATCAAATATAAAAATAAACGTTGTCGAAAACACAAGATTTTTCATTTTACAAGAAATCCACCAACAAATAGTTTTATTTATATTACTTTTGCAGTATTGATTTTTCGTTAGGATGACTTTGGAAATACTTTCAGATATTTTAAAGTAGAATAATTTGTTTCAATATACTGAATATCTAACTTCTTTCGTTGGAAAGCTATATATACTATTTGGTGAAAAGAAACTACTTTTTGAGTAAATATTGCAAGATTTAA
This sequence comes from Topomyia yanbarensis, assembly GCF_030247195.1. Taxonomy (NCBI): domain Eukaryota; kingdom Metazoa; phylum Arthropoda; class Insecta; order Diptera; family Culicidae; genus Topomyia; species Topomyia yanbarensis. The sequence continues at coordinate 183,455,022 of NC_080671.1, read as the reverse complement.
AAGATATCTTTATTTTTTGGTGGTGTATATCGCGAAATTTGTTATTTCATACAGCAGTAACGATATTTAATATAAAGTGCACTAGCTGAAGACGATGATATTCGAAACAGTTATCTTTTTATGTTAAAGTTCTCATAACTTAGTAACGTGAAAAGTTTAGTAGTTGGTGTATAAGAACGAAATAAGAATCCTAAACTAATCTTTAAGCTATCCAAAGTTTCTTTAATGTAAAATAAAAACTATAATTTATATAATTAAAACCGATTGTTAAAGCACACCCAAAAGCTAACATTTGGTTGTCTCGTACAATGGAATTTATAAAAGATGGAGCTAGCATGTCTTCATCGAATTTGTCTAAAATGTATTGCTCTACAATTTCAACGAACCATTAAAAGTTCAGTTTTAGATTTTGCTAAAATTAGCACCACCCTAGCTTCTGTTCAAACGAAAAGAAGGGTTTTTGCAAAGTACAACAACTTTACTAAAAATATTATAAGACTAAGTTAGTTAGTTTTAGCAAATAGTTAAAATTCCTACTACATTTACATTCTAGACCACTGTGCGTTGGCCTTCCCAGATGACTGTGCTTGATCCGATGCCCGAGTGTTAGCCGATCTGCAAATTCATAAATGGGTATTTCGTATTGCAGAATTCGATACCAAATTTTTACGTATTATGCCCTTTGCTCGCTTTGCGTGATGCAACCAAAAAATATTTTACAATAGAAAGGCTGTATACTTTTAAAATATCCGAAGCACTTGTTTGCACAAAATGCGAATGTGCATCAGAGAAGATTAACATGTTAAAGCTATCACCATTGCGGATATGAATTCGTAGTAGTAACCATCCTTCAATTCAGCATTGTTTTCCATAATAAGATAATTAGGCCTTGTTTTGGGTATTCCATTGAAAAATAATGAAATGATCAATTGGGATAGCATAAGGGACCGATGGGAGGAGGAGGAGGTGTATGTACGACGACTGTTCGCAACGGGACGTGAAAATCGTCATCGGTGATATGAACGCTCAGGTAGGACGGGAGGCAATGTTTAGACTGGAAATCGGGCCAAACAGCTTGCACACCGTATCGAATGACAACGGCCAACGATGCGTGAACTTCGTAGCCTCTCGTGGCATGGTAGTTCGAAGTATCTTCTTGCCCTCAAAGATATCCACAAAGCCACCTGGAGATCACCTGACCAACGCACCGAAAACCAAATCGATCACGTTCTAATCGACGGGCAATTCGTACCTACCGCAGTGCGACTATGAATTCGGACCATTACCTAATTTCAGTATGCATGCGCTCAAAACTCTCGACGGTGTACAACACTCGTCGTAGTCGGACGCCAAGGCTCAACATCGCGCAACTTCGGGACGCCGGGGTTGTCCAAGACTATGCACATCTGGGCGCAGCTACTTTTGAAGATGGCTGGAGGGAGATCCGTTCCGCCATAGGAAGTACTGCTATAGCGGCACTAGGTACAGCGATTCCGAATCGAAGAAATGACTGGTTCGATGACGAATGTAAGCAGTTAATAGAGAAGCAGAATGCAGCACGGCCGATGATAGTGCAGCACGGAACCAGAGAAAGAAGCGCCAACAGGAGGAACGAGATCGCGAAGCGATGGAACAACTGTACCGCGTAAACTACACACTGAAGCTCTACGAAAAACTGAACAGTTCACGCAAAGGCTACGTTCCGCAAGCCGATATGTTCATGAACTTAGACGCCAACCTTCTTACGAACGCGTGTCAGGTGATTGAGAGGTGGAAGCAGTACTATGACGAGCACCTCAACGGTGAAGCTGCATTGGACGAAGGCGGTTTGGCAACGGATCTTGGAGCACGCGCAGAAGTCGATAGGCTGTCGGCCCCTGATCTCCAAGAAGTCAAGGAGGAGATCGGTCGACCGAAAACAACAAAGCTGCCGGTGTAGATCAACTACCCAGCGAGTTAGTAAAATACGATGGTGAAACACTGGCTAGAGCGCTGCACTGGGTAATCGCCAAAATTTGGGAGGAGGAGATTCTTCCGGAGGAGTGTCGTTTGCCCAATCTACAAAAAGGGTGACAAGTTGGATTGCTGCAACTACCGCGCGATCACACTACTTAGCGCCCCCTACAAGGTCCTCTCCCAAATTCTTTGCCGCCGATTGTCACCATTTGCAAGGGAGTTCGTGGGGCACTAGAAAAGCGGGATTCATGGGTTCCCGCGCTACCACGGACCAAATATTCGCGATTCGGCAGGTTGTGCAGAAGTGCCGCGAATGAAACGTGCCCACACGTCTTTTGTTCATCGATTTCAAATCGGCGTATGACACAATCGATCGAGATCAGCTATGGCAGATAATGCACGAGTACGGTTTTCCGGATAACCTAACACGTTCAGTCAAAGCAACGATGGATCGGGAGAAGTGCGTTGTTCGAGTATCAGGGAGTCTCTTTAAATCTCGAAGAGGTTTACGGCAAGGTGATGGTCTATCGTGCCTACTGTTCAACGTTGCGTTAGAAGGTGCAATAAGGAGAGTGAGGATAGAGTCCGTTAAGCTTTTTGGCTTCGCCGACGACATTGACATAATGGCACGGAACTTTGAGGCGCTGCCGGAAACGTATATCAGACTGAAGGCTGAAGCCAGCAGGATTGGACTTGCCATTAACGTCTCGAAGACAAAATACATGAGAGGAAGAGGTTCTAGAGACGACAATGTGAACCTCCCATCCCGAATTCGGATTGACGGTGACGAAATCGAGTATTTGGGCTCACTGGTAACCACCGACAATGATACCAGCAGAAAAATTTAGAGACGGATTTTGGCGGGAAATCGTGCCTACTTTGGACTCCGGAGGACGCTCTAGTCGAACAAAATTTGCCGCCGTGCCACGAGACATGGACTATGCTCGTGGAGGACCAACTCGCCCTTGGAGTTTTCGAACGAGAGGTGTTGCGTACCGTCTATGGTGGCGTGCAGATGGAAGACGGAGCCTGGCGCAGGTTAATTAACCATGAGTTACTTCACCTGCTGGAAAAACCATCCATACCGTAAAAATAGGACGTTTGCGGTGGGCTGGACACGTCGTGAGAATGTCGGACGACAACCCGGTGAAGATGGTTCTTGAGAGCGACCCTACAGGAACAAGAAGACGGGGCGCACAGCGAGCACGGTGGATCGACCAGACAGAGGACGACCTGCGGACCCTTCGAAGACTGCGAGGCTGGCGACAAGCAGCAATGAACCGAGTGGAGTGGAGACGGCTTCTGCATACAGCAAGAGACAACAAGGCTCTAGCCTGAATGGTTCAATTAGAATCGGGCAGGCATTGTAATTCTCTCTCACTCACGCGAGAAGAGGCTTATCCGATGTCCAACTTTTCCGAAATAAGATGAGTCGCAATATTCTCCGTCTCCACAAATAGCGTGAGAATAAATTTTCCGGATAAAGTTTATTTGGTTTTTTTTCCTTCTCACCGAAGAAGGTGATAATATTTTAATTTCGTTGAAATCAATGAAAGCGTCAAAATATAAACTTAATTTCAAAGGAAAGCTGCAAAGAAGTACGACAGACTTGTTTTTTCGTGTTTTGGAATTGCGACAGCAAGCCAGCGAGCACAAAAAGGATACCATGATAGACTCATTCGCTCATTCTCCGGCGGTTTTCTTTATCCGGAGAAAGAACACGTATTTATCCGGAGAAGTTTTCTGAGTGCCAATAACTTTTCGTGTGAAAATGTGAGTTTTTATTGTCGCAGTAGCAAATTATCTGGACTCTTTTACTCATATGAGCGATAAATGCACTGCCTGGAATCGGGATAGCATAAGGATTTGTGCATTAGGCTGGAGTCCCACGGGTTGCAGGTTCGCATCTTGCTTTTGGGGGATTTTTTTTCACTGAATTGCTTTCGTTTAACTCACCATTTCGATCTGAGGATAGTTTTTTATTAATTGTGAAAGTTACTGCCGGGTTAGGCTGTGATTGCTCGATTTTTGAGGATTTCAAAAATCCTGTAAGGATTGTCGGTTTTGGAAATCTCCCTGGATATCATGGCCAAGAATAAGGATGTATCTCAGGATGATTCATAGATCCGAAAAAAATATCTACCTAGTCTAGTAAGAATAATGTCAACCACCAGACTAGAAGCTGGATGCTTGAAGCGGCTACACGTCGGAACAGGGAACGAAATTATTTATGGCAGATAATGTTTGAACATGGATTTCCGACGAAACTGATAGGGCAGATTCGTATGAGGTTGAAGAGTGAAGTCAGAAGATCCGGGGAGATATACGACTCGTTTGTGATGCTAGATGGATTAAATCAGCTTGACGCATTTCCTTCCTTGTTGTTCAAAATAGCATTCGAATGTGCGGTGTGCTATGTAACGGAGCTACCATCACGAGATCGGTAATAATAACTTCCACAGTTACTCTGCCTACATCAAAACCTCAGGTGTGTAGCTTTTTTAATAACGAACAACTTTGTTGAAGGTAGTATAACGATCAGAGGTTACCGGACAAAGTTTTTTAGTTTCGATGCTCAAAAATTCGTTCTATTCTAAGCATGTGCGACAAAGAGAGGCAGTATATAACATTACATTAGAATATCTTTGTACCACCATCTTTTTGCCTTTCTCATATAGAAAGGTTATGCAATCACTCTGAAAAACGTCAACCTAATCCCGGCCCGGAGGGCCGAGTGTCATATCCCATTCGACTCAGTTCGTCGAGATCGGAAAAAGTCTGTATGTGTGTGTGTATGTGTGTATGTATGTGTGTGTGTATGTGTGTGTGTGTATGTATGTGCGTATGTGTCAAATAATGTCACTCATTTTTCTCAGAGATGGCTGGACCGATTTGCCCAAACTTAGTCTCAAATGAAAGGTGCAACCTTCCCATCGGCTGCTATTGAATTTTGGATCGATCGGAATTCTGGTTCCGAAATTACGGGTTTCAGAGTGCGGCCACACAGAAATTTCTCATATAATCTATAGGAAAAATTAAAAATAGAATTTTTATTTTTGATGCTAAATGTATTCAAGGTGCATAAAACGTCGAGATTTGATGCAAACACGAAAAAAATTTGACGAAGATTCACTTTTTTGGATTTTGCACATTTTTGCCTTTCTCATATAGAAAGGTTATGCAATCACTCTGAAAAACGTCAACCTAATCCCGGCCCGGAGGGCCGAGTGTCATATCCCATTCGACTCAGTTCGTCGAGATCGGAAAAAGTCTGTATGTGTGTGTATGTGTGTGTGTATGTGTGTGTGTATGTGTGTGTGTATGTGTGTGTATGTGTGTGTATGTGTGTGTGTGTATGTATGTGCGTATGTGTCAAATAATGTCACTCATTTTTCTCAGAGATGGCTGGACCGATTTGCCCAAACTTAGTCTCAAATGAAAGGTGCAACCTTCCCATCGGCTGCTATTGAATTTTGGATCGATCGGAATTCTGGTTCCGGAATTACGGGTTTCAGAGTGCGGCCACACAGAAATTTCTCATATAATCTATAGGAAAAATTAAAAATAGAATTTTTATTTTTGATGCTAAATGTATTCAAGGTGCATAAAACGTCGAGATTTGATGCAAACACGAAAAAAATTTGACGAAGATTCACTTTTTTGGATTTTGCACATTTTTGCCTTTCTCATATAGAAAGGTTATGCAATCACTCTGAAAAACGTCAACCTAATCCCGGCCCGGAGGGCCGAGTGTCATATCCCATTCGACTCAGTTCGTCGAGATCGGAAAAAGTCTGTATGTGTGTGTGTGTATGTGTGTTTTTTTTTTTTACAATGGAGAAGACCTTTATGTCCTAGCCCAGTACACGTGCTAACGGTAGGGTCCAATCTACCACACGGGGTGCACTGGGGGCGTGTCGGACTCAAATGGTGACCAGCCATTAATACCGACTAAACTCCATTGGGCTCCGCCATCATTCCTCCCAGGAACTACCTCTCGGTATTACTTCTGGGGGGATGGCTGTACTGAATGTACTCATTCACTCTCACTCGCGCGATCATACATCCTGTATGAGGCTTACTTGGGTGCTCTCTCAATCACACTTTGATTCACTCTCAAACACTCCCACATGAGGCTGACTTTTGTGCTCACCTTTTACGTTCCATGCGAGGCTGACTTGTGTGCTCACCTTACTCATTCCTTGCTAGGCTTACTTTTGTGCTCGCCCTACCCATCCATGTGAGGCTGACTTGGGTGCTCACCCTATCACCTGATTCACTCTCAATCGTGCCACTCTATTGTACCTTTGTCACTCCCTCTGGCATCCCATGTGGGACATTTTTCTTAGGCCCCACTTCTGACATACCATGCGAGGCTGACTTTTGTGCTCACCTTTTTCCAAAAGTCTCAAATGAAAGGTGCAACCTTCCCATCGGCTGCTATTGAATTTTGGATCGATCGGAATTCTGGTTCCGGAATTACGGGTTTCAGAGTGCGGCCACACAGAAATTTCTCATATAATCTATAGGAAAAATTAAAAATAGAATTTTTATTTTTGATGCTAAATGTATTCAAGGTGCATAAAACGTCGAGATTTGATGCAAACACGAAAAAAATTTGACGAAGATTCACTTTTTTGGATTTTGCACATTTTTGCCTTTCTCATATAGAAAGGTTATGCAATCACTCTGAAAAACGTCAACCTAATCCCGGCCCGGAGGGCCGAGTGTCATATCACATTCGACTCAGTTCGTCGAGATCGGAAAAAGTCTGTATGTGTGTGTATGTGTGTATGTATGTGTGTGTATGTGTGTGTGTATGTGTGTGTATGTGTGTGTGTGTATGTATGTGCGTATGTGTCAAATAATGTCACTCATTTTTCTCAGAGATGGCTGGACCGATTTGCCCAAACTTAGTCTCAAATGAAAGGTGCAACCTTCCCATCGGCTGCTATTGAATTTTGGATCGATCGGAATTCTGGTTCCGGAATTACGGGTTTCAGAGTGCGGCCACACAGAAATTTCTCATATAATCTATAGGAAAAATTAAAAATAGAATTTTTATTTTTGATGCTAAATGTATTCAAGGTGCATAAAACGTCGAGATTTGATGCAAACACGAAAAAAATTTGACGAAGATTCACTTTTTTGGATTTTGCACATTTTTGCCTTTCTCATATAGAAAGGTTATGCAATCACTCTGAAAAACGTCAACCTAATCCCGGCCCGGAGGGCCGAGTGTCATATCCCATTCGACTCAGTTCGTCGAGATCGGAAAAAGTCTGTATGTGTGTGTGTATGTGTGTATGTATGTGTGTGTATGTGTGTGTGTGTATGTGTGTGTGTATGTGTGTGTGTGTATGTATGTGCGTATGTGTCAAATAATGTCACTAATTTTTCTCAGAGATGGCTGGACCGATTTGCCCAAACTTAGTCTCAAATGAAAGGTGCAACCTTCCCATCGGCTGCTATTGAATTTTGGATCGATCGGAATTCTGGTTCCGGAATTACGGGTTTCAGAGTGCGGCCACACAGAAATTTCTCATATAATCTATAGGAAAAATTAAAAATAGAATTTTTATTTTTGATGCTAAATGTATTCAAGGTGCATAAAACGTCGAGATTTGATGCAAACACGAAAAAAATTTGACGAAGATTCACTTTTTTGGATTTTGCACATTTTTGCCTTTCTCATATAGAAAGGTTATGCAATCACTCTGAAAAACGTCAACCTAATCCCGGCCCGGAGGGCCGAGTGTCATATCCCATTCGACTCAGTTCGTCGAGATCGGAAAAAGTCTGTATGTGTGTGTGTATGTGTGTATGTATGTGTGTGTATGTGTGTGTATGTGTGTGTGTATGTGTGTGTATGTGTGTGTATGTGTGTGTATGTGTGTGTGTGTGTATGTATGTGTGTATGTGTCAAATAATGTCACTCATTTTTCTCAGAGATGGCTGGACCGATTTGCCCAAACTTAGTCTCAAATGAAAGGTGCAACCTTCCCATCGGCTGCTATTGAATTTTGGATCGATCGGAATACTGGTTCCGGAATTACGGGTTTCAGAGTGCGGCCACACAGAAATTTCTCATATAATCTATAGGAAAAATTAAAAATAGAATTTTTATTTTTGATGCTAAATGTATTCAAGGTGCATAAAACGTCGAGATTTGTTGCAAACACGAAAAAAATTTGACGAACATTCACTTTTTTGGATTTTGCACATTTTTGCCTTTCTCATATAGAAAGGTTATGCAATCACTCTGAAAAACGTCAACCTAATCCCGGCCAAATTTTTTTTTCGACTCGCTTAAGGTTTCTGGATTTTAACAGGGGCGTAGTTGATGGTTTGCGGAGAGGGGTTACACTCCCCCTCTACTGTTCACTCCCCTCCTTTAAAAATCTCCTTAAATCACCCCTCAGACCACCACCTCATACCCCTCCCTTTCAACCCCATCATCTTTAAACCACCACTATATTACAAAGCATACCAATTTAAGCTGGGGAGTCATTCGTTCATGGGACTTTCGCCCTCCTCACATACCCATCCCCGCATGACAAAATGAGTTAGCAAGCAGATAACATTGATCTAATGCTGATTAGACTAATGGAGTATGATATTTTTTTGTTTCAAGTGTTTCACCGTCGACACGTAGCTCATCAAGTTCGTGGCTGGCATGCCATTGTGTATAAGTGCAAAGTGTACTAAGAATGTAATGGACATTTCCACAATTATGTTGAACATAAAAAGCCTCCGTGCCATAGTTTAGAGAAATGAGAAAGGCACAATTGCACCGCTAGGTGGATTAAAACAGGTTTTTCCTTTCACCTTCAGCTGCACATCTGAGGAATTTATGGTACATAAGATGATTCTCACATTTTTTACTGAATTGTTTCCATTGCCGATATTTCATATATTTTTAAATACAAACTTGAAAATTCGCGTGAGTAAACCAGAAGCATGCGAACAAGTTTGTATTTGGAATGGGGCTTCTGGTGTCAATTATCATTCGATTTAGTGGTGTAAGTAAATTTTTGAGACGGTCTACTGGGCATGTAACGCTAATGCACAAAGAGAGATCAGCTACAGCCCTGTTCATCAGACAATCTGGAAGTAGTCGTCGACTAGGTTGCTATTGAGGAATATGCGCGTGGTTGAAGTACATTCGGTCGTGATGTGGAATTACCTGCATACGATGTTGATGGTGCGGCGTGCAAATGTGACAGGTCAGTTTCAGTGACGTCTCATACATAATATATTAGAACGGAGTTCACGGCAACCCTGACATATAAAACTCTCATCTTTTGCAACCGACTAAGGACAGTGGGTATTTATCTGTGTTCCCCGTCTGTTTTGAGAGAGATGATTGCCTTTTTCAATTATCATAGATCGTTCGTGTGATCATCTGATAAGATTTTTTTGAAGAACCGTTGCTGGAAAGTGTCCGCTGTTTTCGTAAAATTCGCCCTTCGATATTTTATTTAACCTTGCTCAATTTTCCCTTGTATTTAGTAAGAGCAGTTCTGTTGTCTGATTGTTCAACAGTAATTTTCGCATTATTGTAACAATTGAGATAATGGGTATGAAATTAATCCATTTTTATGAAGAATGTTATGAATATGCGCCGGAAGACAAATATGCTACACCGGCCTTTTGAGACTTCTCTGGCGTATTAAATGAACTTCATCATCGTTGATTTTCTTTTTTTCTTGTTTTAAGCGTTATTGTTCATTGAACACATGCTTTGTCATGGAACTAAGTGTCAATTATTTTTCAAATCCATAACGAAAAACGTTGCAGTCATAACAAGTACATAATTGACACTATCCGTAATTACCTCCATTGCCCCATTCTTGAGTCGTAACAATGGCGACTCTAAGATCATCTTTAATTCCAACAAGTCACTTAGGTACCTACCCTGCAGTGTCTGAAATCGTAGACATCCCAGGGGAAGAAGTGTCCGTAGAAGATCCGCAAAGTACCTTATAATTGAAATAGCGATGACAATTGTCCAATTACTGCCCCTCTGGTGAAGAGGAAAAACAATAACAAAACAGTCGTCTACACTGCCAGCTATCGGTCCGGACGAAAGAAGGTGCAGGCTGTGTTGTTATAACCGCTGAAGTTGAATCCGATGGGGGAACAATTTTCCAGATGTCATACAGAGCTGGAGCTCACTTATGACAGCTATTGCCGGATTGGTTGACAGCCATAAGCTGCTATGCTGCCGAGAATTGCATAATGATGGGCTTTAAAACCACGAAGATGATTTTATCAGTGGCATCCAGATTGTTATGTGTGAGGCGGTCTTCTGTGTGCACCAGGCACAACAATTGCTGCCGGACAAAAGAGTCCGATGATTATGATGGCATGTGCGATCAGGAAAAGTAATTGCAAAGATATAGGGTGATGTGCCTATTATGGCAGTAGAGCCTATTGTGACCCTATTTCGTACCCCTTGGTTTCGAACCAAGCATATGAGATAATGACACTATCGATTTGGCTAAAACAGGTGAGAAAAAATAAGCTCAAGTTTTATTCTTTATTTGTTGTGCACATATGTATTTAGAACTATCCTCTAAATCCAACTTTTAATTAAAACAAAATCACCTTATTGAAATATCTACTAATCCGCCTCGCTCACGTAGTGAACCGAAACTGGATGCAACGGCGCTTAGCAAAATAAACACTTACGAGCCAGCATTTACCGCCTCATATCTCGTTATTCCAGCACAAATATACTAAACATTGCACTGATACATACCTTTATTTTAGCTGGAGAACCTTTTTACGATAATTTCACTTTAAAATCACTCGTCAAACACTAGAATAGGCCTAGTGTTATAATAGGATAAAACTAAATACGGGGGTTCCTATTATTGGCATGTTTTGCTGATACACTACCACAATCAAAACCAACTTTTTGTATCCATCATACAGAAAAGAATCACCAGTGCGGCCAAACCAAAACATGAACTTGTAAATATAATGTAATGCAATTTCAGGTATAAGTAATCAATTACTTCAAGTTATTCAACTAATTGTTGATTGCAGATATTTTATTTTCATCTGCACATTCAATTCGGATTGATTGTGATTGTGTGAAACTTGTCATTCCAGTTGTTAACCTTCGAATGGTTTTTTTCTGCGTGCGCAATTCTGGGCGCTCTTCTACTAACAGCTGATTAGTTTCATTGATGTGCGTGATGTTTACGTTTGTTTTGATCGGCTGAAAAAAGCAGAATGATTCGTTTCACAAATCACACGTTGGCGTCCATGATTTGAATACCTAGTTAGAATGGACGCAAATGGAATATGAGGCATTGCGTTTCAACTAGATTGTTTTTCGATGAGGTGGAAATTGGCACACCCATGAGGCGATAATTGGATCGTTGAGGTGGGAATAGATGCACAGAATGGAACATTTATTTTCATTTATGCTGAAAATTGAGGCAATTCTGCTAAATAAGCATTATATAGATGTTTAAGAAACAGTACATTGATACTTTATTCTGAGAAAGGTTATAGATAATATGGCTTCTTTTAAAGTTGTTCAAAAAATAGTGCAACCTTCTCCCTAATGGTGCCAAAATAGGCTCATCACCCTAGTTGGATGGTCAGTTTTTTCCCATAATTTTATAATAATTTTACACATTATGTTTTATGAGTGCGTCCAAATCTTTTATTGAACAATAAAGTCATGTTTATTGCTTATTTTCGGTAGTTAATCCTATACGTACCTTACCATGGCCGTGGAATATAACTGTATAGGGCAAATAGTGCGTCCTGGCAAAGCTACACTTCAATTAGATCTTTAGTGAAGGTACCAGTCGATACAAAGAAGCCGTCACCATTTCACTATATTTAAAAACAGCCTCCAACCAGTAACTGTATCCGATCATTGACATGCAGTTTTCCAAACTTACTTTTGCTATAAACTTTCCCTTTGATTGGTTCACAACCGCCAGACCTTAACCGTATGTCATCCACTAATCATAGCCTGCTGCGGTTCACATGCAAATTAGTGGAAACACCCTGCGGATCAGCAGTTCAGACGGGGAAGCCGCATCGATAGCCCTTTTAACTATGCTGCTCCGCGGCGGCTCGTCAAGAATAATGCCATAAACTAGGCGTAACGAGCCGTCATAAGATTAGCCGCGTTGCCCGACAATGAATCAGAGTTTTTTTTTTTATTATAGAGGTTTTAACCTTAAGGTCATTCGCCTCTTCGGGTTAGAAAAATCTCTTATGAAAAATTTCTAACCCTATGTGCGGGGTCGGGAATCGAACCCAGGTGCGCTGCGTACAAAGCAATCGATTTACCAACTACGCCACACCCACCCCAGAATCAGAAAGTAATTTCCACTGAAAGCGGGCAATTTTCCAACAAATGATCTAATCGCGTCGGCAGCCGATAGAGCCAATTTGTAGCTGAGAAAGCCCGAGCGTTCACGAGATGAAGATACCAGCAGCGCCGAAGGAGCAAATCGGATTGTCAATTTTTCCTCCTGGAAAAGATAAATTTATCCCATGTCTCGGCTGGCATTGCAACTAGCCGCATACCTATACGGGAACGCAGTCCTGCTGGGTGAACCTGTTGTACTGTTGGCTGCTAAGGAGCAAATCTTGAGTGCGATTTGCATTTCTCGAACATACAACACGCACCAAGCAGCTTCGCAGCAGAAACAGCCACGGAAGGTGATTTATCTTTAGCAATTTGTGGTACTGCTTCACAGCAAAACGAGCCCTTCCAGCTGCGTGAAGGCTTCTCAAATATTTATAGATGCCCGGGTGTGCGATAGCACCTCTAGAACTAATTAGTTGCCGGCTGGACAAGTTCGCACACATAAACCCAATTTGTTTACGGTGCTAATCGTGCACTTGGCAGATTCCCGAGCAGCTGATTAATAAGCATAGAAAATCAGTTATGCGATGATGGTCGGCTAGTTTTCCCATAATCCTGTGGTTAAACCATAAGCCCTCCGCGTAGTGTATTCTTGGCTCACAGATAAAAAATGCATTCAGCTGGGTATCATCGAAAGGTCAACATCGTCAACGTAGGGCGCACACGTGAATCTCATCGGATTGGGCGGACATGTAGGCCAGACAACATACCAACATGTTCACTGCTGATCGGTCCGACCGAGATCAACATGTGGTGCACGTTGTACAAGTCAAGAAGCTGCAAGAAGCTAATTTTTATTACAACCACCGTAGATCTGCCCGTACTGATTGAAACCGGCAACGAATCAGGTAAGCTAGGGGTGATCCAATTCGACAAGGCTACACCTCGTCACGACTGTCTCGGGTGCTTCTTTGCCAGCGATACTGCCTCGCTGTTGATGGGGAACTTGTATACAAACATATGGATCACGGAAATGCACCAAGAAAGTGAGAACAAATCTACGCCCATCCCCGCCTTTCGCTCAGTCAGCCGCAGGCAAACCCGCTTCGAATAGGCACACGTGAGCGTTGACATGAGCGACATAATGTTCCGGAGCCCCAAGAGGGACATTGTACATGATCATATCACTCTTTTTGCCTATATATGCTGTTTCGAATGCGTCGTACGTGATGGTATGCTTTACCGGCCCGACTTCCAGGCCGTGGGCCGTGGGATCTGATAATTGCCCGGTGCTGATTGCAACTTAAACAAATGAAGAATGGGGTTTTACTGGCGGTTGTCGTGATGTCGTGAAAATTGTACGATCGGAGGATTCGGGGAAGATTCAGCCGTCTTTTTTTCTTCTCTGAATATGTGAAGTCGGGCTTACACATAGTATTTCGTCATTCGCCAAGTGTTCAACAATATCATAGCTGACAATGTTCTTAATATCCGAATATTTTGGTTATTTGGAATTGAAATCGATTTTTTGACGCATAGTCAAATATTTAGTCGAGTTTTATTCCATGGCACGATCACCAGAATTTCTGTTCTGTTTGATTCGAATTGACATGTTAACAATACTTATCTAAATCATTGAACATAGGAAATATTATTTTTCGAAAATTTGTGCAGTGCATTACAGTTATTGTAGAAAATATTGTACATTGAACGGGCAAGGAGAATTCCGAATAATAGGAGAGCCCGGGGTTAGTTGGCGGTTGGGGTAAGTTGGCGCAGTGGTTCGGTTTAGTGGTGGTTTTGGTGAAAATCAATTATTTTTTGAAAATGCTAGAATCTGATTTAGAACTGAAACTGATAAAAAATCTACAAACAAAAAGAATCAATATAGAAACTTTCAAACCTTCATAAATAATTCTTTGAAAATATATTTTAAAAGTTAAACAATATGCACTTTTGAAATAGAACAAATGTTCGAAAACTTTTCCTACGGTTAAAATGACATAATTCCGAAACCGTTTTCTTTACAGATTTAAATCATCGAAGAAGTTTTCTAATATACAACTTCGCGTATTCTGATATATTAACATTAATGCATTCTCCTAAAAGTCATGATGGAGAAAAAATAGAGACAATGTGTATTTAGAGAAATTGTTGAAAATGTCACCTAAAACAACTTTGTTGAAGGCATATCGTGCTATAAAACGATATTTGCGAAATTTTCTTATATCAAATTTTCTTCAAAATAACATTTTATTGTTTGTAACTAACAGAAGAGATTTATCGTATACAGTAATAAATATCAGAAAAACAATCTCGAAAACATTAGGTTCAAACAAAATTTGTTTGAAAAGTTAATTCTTCATGACTCCAATACTTCCAGGAGGATATAATCCCAAATTTTTTTTTATCAGAAGATATGATGTTCAGCGTTGTAAAATTTTTTGAAGATACTGAAACCTTTAAAGTTTCCTAACCTGCTGGAGACAAACTGAGAATGCCATTTTTCATAATTTTACTCCGACAGTATTATTTTCGTTTTTAGTCAAAAAAACATTTTCAGCAAATGTTGAAATTATGAAATTTCATAGGCATTCAACCTATTTCTGGTAATCTTACGGTTATGGTTAGTTTCAGAACGCCGGAATCAGTTTCTATTGGAGTCTTCTCATGTAGGTGTTTTATACGATACTGATATGATTTGACAACTATGGGATCCCGACTACGAGATCAGTAACAATATCCCATTCCCACAATTTTCCAAAAGTCTCCGTGATGCTTAAAACATTATATTCATTGAGAATTGTCCAGATAATTGTTATTGTAAAATTTAATTAAAATATTTAGCATCAGTAAGACTTTTTCTTCAATCCAATTATTTTTGGTTTGGTGGGAAACCCCCCCCCCCCTCTTGGCTACGCCACTGAGTTGCCGGATTCCCTTTTCTCCGCTTCCTAATTTTTTTTTCTCTCCAAGAGAATTGCTCTCTGGATCCTTAGAAATGGGTGGCATGTTTATTTTTGTTCGGATGCTCTCAGTTCAATCGAAGATGGCATCGAAACAGCAAGCACTCCGCGAGCGTGTTGTACGGTTTTACGAAACGCATGATCATCGTGGAAAAAAGTTTACGGTAGGCCACTTTTGAGACGAAAACGTGCCCGTGAGTACAGTTTACCGAATCCTGGCATCCCTGAGCGTGCAGCGGAAGGCTGGTAGAGGCCGTCCGGCGAAAATAATGACGAAGAAGAAGAAGAAGAAAGCTGTTCGACAACAAGAACGGAATGAGTTTGCGTGACGCCGGCCGAAAATATCACTGCTCCCATACCTTGATTCAACGAACCCTCAAGATAGAGGAGATCATCTGTCGGAAGAAGACTCGGACCCCCAAGTACACGGACGAGCAGATAGCGATCGTAAAATCGCAGTGCCGTTGGATGACGAAGAACGATCGCGGGACGTCGTTCGTACGGGACGACAAAAGTTACTTTCTGCTCTCGAAGACCCACATTCCAGGAAATTCTACTACTATTCCAGCGGTAAGTCGGCCACATCCCCCGAAGTAAGCTATAAGTTTAAGCATAAATTAAAAAAAGTTATGCTGTACTTCGCCATATCGGACAGAGGGATTTCAAAGCCGTGGTTCAAGCCGAGCGATCTGGCCATCAATCAACAAGTGTACCAGCAGGAGTGTCTTGAGAAAATTCTTCTGCCGTTCTTAAAGGAGCATCGTGCGGTTGGGAAGTACGTCTTCTGGCCGGACAAGACGTTTTCCCATTACGCCAAGAAGACGCAGGAGTATCTTGAGCAGAAAAAGATACCGTACGTACCGAAAGAAAGGAACCCGACTAACGTCCCCCAGTGCCGTCCCATTGAGGATTTTTTGGCTCCCTCAGTGCCCTAGTATACAAAAATAATTGGCGAGTCAAGGATACGATGCAGTTGACCACCAGGATCCGGAATTGTATTCGGCAGATGGACGTCAGTGCCGTCCAGCGCTCTTGAGAGAGCATCGCGATTAAGTTGCGTCGTACGGCTGACCAGGGCCCCTGTTCTGATATTCATCGCCATATTATTGAAGAATAAACATTATGTTTTTATTAAAAAATATTGAATTCGTTGAATTTGTATTTGTTTTTTAACTACATGTCTGAAAAAAATCCCAACCCGAAATAGCCTAATATTCTAGAGGTCTCACGGGAGCTGACTGCTAACTACTTGGCCGTAGCTCAGATAACACGTGTTCGAGCTAATAAGATACGCGTTGAATGACCTCAACCAGACAAACCAGACTGCTCGCTGCGAGTGTTTTACTAGGCAATTCAGGGTGTATGTGCCTTGAAGGGATCTATGGGGTCGTGTATGTATGTATGTGTATGTGCGGAGATCTATGGGGTCGTCGCCGAACCGACTCTGAAGTGCGAAAACCTTCCTTCACTTCAACAGGTGAAGATTCTGAAATGCAAGTAATTGTTTTGAGCAAAAACTGAGGATAATAACTTCTTCTCTGTCAGACTCGCTTCGGGTCACTTTCTCCGGGTCTTCTCTTCCCAACTGTCCTCCTGGATATGGTTCGTCTACCTGTTCGCCTGTTTGTACCGCGAGTAATGAACTGCAGCAATTGCAAGCCGCTGGGCTATACAGCCACGCTTGCGGTAGATAAACTGAAAAGTGTACTGCGGGAGCGCGGAGATAAATTAAGGGCTCCCTTAAGGAACGCTAGAAGCGCTCCTATGCAGAAATTTCAAAGAATGCTTCGCCATCTGACCCTGACGAAAACTCCTTTGCTCTTTTGGCTGGTATTGAGCAAGAATCTGACGACCTGCAAGAGGGAACATCTTTTGCTAACTCGGGAGAATCCAGGAAGAGGAAAAATCTAGCCTCTCCTAGACTGCTTCGTAAGGGTGCCAAGGTGTCGTCTCTTGAGGGTGCGCCAACTACAATCAATACATCCAACGGAAGTGAGGCCCTAAAACCGAAGCAAGTTGCTCCAGGACTTGGAAATTTTATTCTTATAAGTAGAATCCACGACTTCCAGCCAGGGACACCAAAAACCCCAAGCGTCTCCCTTTTTCAAACAGACACTCAGTCTTGTAACGGAATAATGAAATTTTCTCACATAGTGGACTTAATTTTCACAGCTTTCAATGTTACTGATCCTCTTAAAAGCATTCTGATACGTTTTCTCCCAATAGTGCAGACATTTTTGAAGCAGTTGACTGCTGGATGGACCCTCCTTGCAGCGATCGTATCCTTCGATGTCTAGGTCATCAAACTAGGTCACTGATACGATCACTGTCGTACAGTGGAGTTGCAGAAGTATCCTTCCGAAAATTGAGTTTTGCTAAACAGTTTAAAATGTGATGCTTTCGCATTATGTGAAACCTAGTTAACTTTCGATATAAATCTCAGCTTCCACTAATTTAATATCATTCGTCTGAACCGAGAAAACCCTCATGGAGAAATACTTGTGGGGACACGGCACATCGATTGGAAGAGGTATGCGACCGCGATACCCGAGAAAACCGAATACATACAAGAACTTCCTCCGGAGGAAGAGTACAAGTTTTTGGCTGGCTTGATTCTCGACAACGCGAATCAAGCTCAGTGCCCGGCGCGAACACCCACGAACGTCTCCCACCCCGTGGTGGGACAAGGAGTGCTCAGAGCTGTTCAAGGAGAACTCCACTGCATATAAGGCCTTCCGGGACGACGGGTTACCCGCTAGCTATCAACGGTACACGTCGTGAGAAAGGCGAATCAAAAATTTGAATGAAAGCCAAAAAACGCATTTATTGGCACCGGTTCGACGACATGTTAACGAGAGAAACAGCGATGAGCACAGTACCAACGAGAATACGAAATATTCAAACCGGTGGATATTCGCTTTCGCCAAGAAGAACTGTCCGGATTCTGTTCCGATAGAGAAAACGTTCCGCGCCGCGTCTCCACATGATATTGCGACCGAAACACCGTTTTCGATGGTGGAGTTCTCACTTGCTCTCTTATCATGCAACAATAACGCCCCAGAGTTAGACAGAATCAAATTCAACTTGCTGAAGAATCTGCCTGACACTGCAAAAAGGCGCTTGTTGAATTTATTTAACAAGTTTCTTGAGGGTAACATTGTCCCTCATGACTGGAGGCAAGTGAAGGTCATCGCCATCCAAAAACCAGGAAAACCAGCCTCCGACCACAACTCGTATCGGCCGATTGCAATGCTATCCTGTATTCGGAAGTTGTTCGAGAAAATGATCTTGTTTCGCCTCGACAATTGGATTGAAGCAAATGGCTTACTGTCAGATACACAATTTGGCTTCCGCAAAGGCAAAGGGACGAACGATTGCCTTGCGTTGCTTTCTACAGAAATCCAAATGGCCTATGCTAACGAAGAGCAGATGGCATCAGTCTTCTTGGATATTAAGGGGGCTTTTGACTCAGTTTCTATCAACATTCTGCACCACCATGGTCTTTTACCAATTTTAAATAACTTATTGCTAAACCTGTTGTCTGAAAAGCACATGCACTTTTCGCATGGCGATTTAACAACATCGCGATTTAGCTACATGGGTCTTCCCCAGGGCTCATGTCTAAGTTCCCTGCTCTACAATTTTTGCGTGAATGATATTGACAATTGTCTTGCCAATTCATGCACGCTAAGGCAACTTGCAGACGACGGGGTGGTCTCTGTTACAGGGCCCAAAGCTGCCGACTTGCAAGGACCATTACAAAATACCTTGGACAATTTGTCTGCTTGGGCTCTTCAGCTGGGTATTGAGTTCTCCAAGGAGAAAACTGAGTTGGTTGTTTTTTCTAGGAAGCGTGAGCCGGCGCAACTCCAGCTTTTATTAATGGGTGCAACGATCAACCAGGTTTTCACATTTAAATATCTCGGGGTCTGGTTCGACTCTAAAGGTACCTGGGGATGTCACATTAGGTATCTGAAACAGAAGTGCCAACAAAGGATCAATTTTCTCCGAACAATATCTGGATCATGGTGGGGTACCCACCCAAGAGACTTGATCAGGTTATACCAAACAACGATATTGTCGGTGATGGAGTAGGGGTGTTTCTGTTTCTGCTCTGCTGCGAACCTACACTTCATCAAACTGGAGAGAATCCAGTATCGTTGCTTGCGCTTTGCCTTGGGTTACATGCACTCGACCCATACGATGAGTCTCGAAGTGCTGGCGGACGCTCTACTGCTGAAAAATCGTTTTTGGGAACTCTCATATCTGTTGCTCATCCGACGCGATATTTTGAACCCGTTGATAATTGAAACCTTCTATACTCATCGAGCTTAATTCCCAAACCCGATTTATGTCCTTGTACTTTGACTACATGACACAGAGCATCAATCATTCTTCGTACAATCCCAACCGTTTCCGTTTCGTAGATACTTTTGATCTATGAAGGAAGAGATTCGTGAAATCCCGAATGATGTACGTCCGCAAGTGATCTCCAATATATTACATTATAAATTCAGAGAAGTCGACTGTGACAAAATGTTCCACACTGGCGGATAAAATCTCGATGGGACCACTGACTTCGGTATCTTCAACGATAATATCACCGCTTTATACAAGCTCAATGATCCTGCTTCAGTTGACGTCGCAGAATTAGCTGCTATTCAGTATACCCTTGGGATCATCGACATTTTGCTTACAGATCACAATTTCATCATTTAGGACAGCCTCAGCTCTACCGAGGCTCTTCGTGCGATGAAGCCCAAAAACAATTCCCATATTTTCTGGGAAAGACAAGGGAGTCTTTGTGTACGTTATCTGCAAAATCTTACCAGATTACCTTTGTTTGGGTCCCCTGGGCAATGAAAAGGCCGACTCTTTAGCATAGGTGGGTGCGTTAGAAGGTTTTGCTTCAATTTGCTTCAACGAATTTTTCAGTAGCTGTCGTCAGAGGACACTCAACAATTGGCAAACCTCGTGGAGCAATGGGGAAGTTGGACGATGGCTGCATTCTATTATTCCGAAGGTATCAACGAAACCTTGGTTCAGGAGGATGGATGTGGGTCGGTATTTCATTCGTGTAATGTCCCGGCTCATGTCTAACCGATGGATACGCATTTGCGGCGTATTGGGCTTGCAGAGAGTGCGCTTGTGATGAGGGCTATCACGACATCGAGTACGTTGTCTGGGCGTGCGTCGGATATTGTGACGCCAGGTCTCAGTTAAAGGATTCCCTTCGGGACCGAGGTAGACCACCCAATGTCTCAGCTCGGGATATGCTGGCAAATCGCGATTTTCCTTATATGTCCCTTATTTACATCTTTATAAAAACGATGAACATCCCAATTTAGCCACTCTTTTTTATTTCTCGTTTCTAGAAACTCCCTGTCCTTCTTTGTAGACCCGACCAGTGCCAGAGTGCACCTATGCGACAGCCATCGCCCTTACCACTACGCCTGCATAGCAGGAAACTGAAGCGATAGCGACTCGAGATCCGATGACTTAGGAAGGATTCCCCGCTGGTTCGAAGAATACCATCCGCCAACCCGGTACTCGACGACCTACTAGACTGAGGTACTAATTTGTGCCGCTGATCTCCCGTTTGCCCGAAAGTTGCAAATTTTGCTCTACTTTAAATCATTTCACTGCTTCACAAAGATTAAGATGGTATATTAGTACATTAATAGTAATTAGTAGTCAAGTAGATATGCCCATACAAAGTTTGATAAAAAATTACATTATTTAATGCAAATTTATTAATTACGTAATATTTTCTGTAAGGAAAGAATTTTTTTCCAAGCTTTTAAAACTACCTTAAGGGATCGAAACCAGTATAAAAATATTTTTGAAAAAAAATTAAGAATCGAATAGAAGACATTATAGCCAAAAATAGAATTTTGCGCTTGATCAAGTCTCCCCATGTTCCCCTAATCAGCAAACATGATGAAGTCAGTTTGCATTCGCTAATCATCTTCACAACGCAACGCAACGCAACAACGGAAATAAATCAGTTTACATTCCTGTTTTCACACTTCTTACTAAAGTTTAATATTAATAAAGCCTCTCTTGCTACGAAATCATTATACAAGTGCAATTCCAACTATCTACAAGAATAGTACTTGACACAAGATAAAAATAAAGATGCAGGCAAATACCTTCTGTACAAGATTCTGCATTTTATTCAAATGATCGCCGGGTAATATCAGCACCGACACGATAGAAACCACGAAAAAGTTCGTCGCGTGATTGAATATTATTAAAAAATATAAGCAGTGCTCCTTATAGCCGGCTATCCGGAGTTCAAGTTGCTTATTGTGCTAATCGTATTAATACAACAAATGATAAATTTCCCATATTCTCGGCAGCCGGCTGCCCAGAGCAATTAATACGTGATAACGCTATTGGAACACTTACTAACAACTCTCCTCTTCCCGTGAAACATGTGGAGATGCAGATGATTTCTCGGTCTCTAGTAGCAACATGTATCGGACTAACATTCCTTCCTTTCCCAGAAGATCTGAATTCGGAAGTGGCCGGCGTCGGTATTGATCAGCATGCAGGGATCAATATAGATTGTACAATGTGGCTCATCATGTTATTCCCAAGCATGTTGCTCCAATGAACATTTTGCAACCTAATTTGGTTCTAGTTAATAACGGAGTAGCAACTACGGGCTATCTCTTATGCTTATGTTTAACTGTAAAATATTTCGGAAAAAAATGTTACTCCCCCTCTTGTGTATCAAACAGGATTCCTTGTTTCAAAATTTTCCATAAAAAATCTTGAATATCGAATTGTATTTCTAGTATTAAGATATCTGTAGAATTCTTCCTCTCAATATAAAAAAATATCTGAACATTGTAACCTTTTATGAATTTAAAATGTAAAAACAAAAAAATGGCACCGCCATCCTATCGCATTTGTGCCTATCAAATAAAGGAACTGAAAAAGATGGATGTTATATTTTCGTTCCGAACGTTCACTAGATTTCTTCTTATGCTGCTGCCAGTGCTAGTTATGGACTTTGAACACCTGATTGAGTACTAGGACATTAATCAATAAAGTACTTACCCTCGCAATGGAATCCGTCGCCCCGATAGCCAGGGAAGCACGTGCAAGTAAAGCTACCTAAAGTATTTGTACAGTGCGCGAAAACGTCACAGGGTCGATATTTACACTCGTTTTCGTCTGTAAATGTAAAAACAAAAACAAAACGAAAGTAAGAAGAAAATTCGGCGTAATTAGCAATTAGTGTTGTATTAAACGGGATCGTTGCCTAGGTTTCCGCCGACTCATCCAATCGGATTACATCTTCAAAGCGCGAAAATCATCATTATCATCATCATCAGCTTCATTATCCCAATTGAGCGATACTGGTGAATACTATTATTTGAATTCTAAACATTGGCAACATACTGAAGCTCGATTCTGCGGAATGGGGCCACGGGAGGCACAAATTCTACCGCGTCATTGCCAGGCTCGGACCGTTGAATAGCTGTATGTTTAGTGCCGGAGTTCCTAGGTTATTTTCTCGTTAGGGACCGTTTACCCATTGAAATCGGTGCTATCTGTTCTGCTTTCGAGGTGCGCTCAATCGCGGATATATTCATAGAGCACACATGCCTCCCAGACTCTTTTATTGGTTGAACTTTATCCCAGGGAAGTTTCCCCACCGAGCAGAACTAGAAGGATGATTATCGGAATTTACGATCGATTGTACTCACAATCAACCCTACGTTCATTCGCAAGGTAAAATGGCTTATCCTATTCAGATTGGATGCGGGGATCGTACTAATTCAACTGTGCATGCCATTAGAGCTGATGTGCGCAAATTCAAAAGGTGTGTTCGTTGTTTGGTGTTCTCGTAATTCCCTAGAGAATAACAATAAAACCGTATCTAACGGTTCTAATTTTGCGTACTTGTTCGAACTCAAGTTTATCGTGTGTACGAAATTTCTATAAAACTTTGATGACACTTTACATTAGCGCGAGACGAGCGAATGCATTCACACATTGCCGGAGGTGACGTGCTCGTGTTCCGTTCATTCGCACACTCACCGAAGGCTATTCCCCATCAGAATCGGCGTATTAATTTGTAGCGCATTAGAACAGTTATTCCTTCAGAATTTACATCACGAGTTTCGCCTCCTGCTCCGTATACAGTAGAGATGATCATGGCCCGGGTGCTACATCTATGCCTCCTGGTGCCGCGCCTAACAAACCCAGCAGCCGCGGTGACCTATAGTACATATTGATCACCTGCAAAGGCCGCTCTCGGAGGTATCTAGGTACATACTAATTTACCTATTTTCTTCGCTTCGAAGTTGAACGCGACGGTTGGGCCTCAGTGGGAGGTGGGGATTTTCTCTAAATCTTGGTTTAAGGTGAGATCACGACAGAAGCAGCACGTCCCCATTGGCTGTTAGTTTGCGCCATGACTTTTCAATGCTGTTTCTTGTGCCTCGTTGGAGTCTTGGTCGCCGTTAGTGACGAGAAGGGGCAACACTTTGGCAGCTTTGGGTGTGGGGCGACCGGCGAGAATTTTATGCTAATGATAGACCGGAGCCTTTTTTTTCGGGGGAGGAGAAGGTTTCGGTTATTTAATGCTACTTGTTCTGTAGCTTCGGGTGCACATTATCTATTGATGCTGTTACAATGAGATGAAAGTCGTAACGGGATTTTCAAGGTGGGAGGGTGCCCGAAGAGTTTCAATATTTTTTTGTTCTTTGTTCAACCTTAGAATTAACTAACGGATGGTCATTATAGGAACCATTGGACAAGACCAGAACATCATTTCTCTTAACAGGATTGTGGTTTGAACGGCGAATGCTTTTCCCAGCATTATTTACGTCAGGGAATGCACCAGCAATGGAACCAATGGAGAATCGACCGATGATGATGATGATGATGATGACCGCGATCGTTCACATGCGATAAGCGAGAGAAAGGACGGCTATAGTACCCAGCTTCTCCGGAAATTCTCGGAGCTATGATTCCTTCGTGTCGGTTGACGCTAGTTAGCGATGCTTACCTGGAACTTGACAATTGCAACCTCCAAAGCCATCATTGCAATGGCATTGGCCTTCTAGGCACGCTCCGTTGGAGCAGGCCGTGCCATCTTTATCACAATCATCTGCAATAGGGGATAAGAGAAATGCAAACAAGGAAGTGATTAGTGTTCGGTTGGTAATTTAGGGGTGAGTTCTTGAGTATTCGCAGGCACAGGAACGTTACTTACTTGTACATTTTAACTTATTTCTAAGCTCATCGGAGCCCATGTAGCAGTCCGATTTGCCATCACACAGTTTGGACAGCTCGTACAGCTGCAGGTAGTCTGTTGACTCGTTGACTTGGCAGCCGAAGTAGCCATCCTCGAGGTTCAGAAAAAACACCTCGTGCTTTAGTCCGAATATGCCGACGTTTTTCCGGGACGCCGAGTACTGGGCACTCGCCTATAGTTGGGAGGAAAAAAGTGAACACAATAAGTCGACTGATCTAATAGTAATCCATCACGAAAAACTGATATGAAACATCTCGACTAAGGATCGCAAGGATAATTTGTTTTGTGGAAAGTTGTTATAGCAAAATCTTTCATTTCCGTTAATTGTTAAGCTTGCTATGTTTTCAAAATTTACCTTTTGTTCAACCTTAATATTCAAGTTCTCGTTATATTTACCGAATCCTTCTGAATTCGAAAGTAAACAAAAACATTTTATAAGAATTTTATCCATTCAATACTCGGAAAAAAATGTTCCCAAAATCGTTAATAAAGTGCCATGAAGTCTGGAACAATCACGTAAACGGTTGAAAAAAAAACACTTTTTTGCGAATTTGTTTTAGAAATTTGGGTGAAGCGAATTGATCAAAACTTTTGTTAAGTAGTTTTGGAATGGCAGTTAACTTCGCCAAGACGTTGTACAAAAAGCTATTTAACCGAGACGCCTGCCGAAATTTTTACATGGAAAAATAACAGAATGTTATTGAAATGATACATTATAATGCATAAATATTTTAATCAATTCGCACCCAAATTAAAAAAAAAATCGCGCAAGAAATTTCTATTTTTCGTGTTGAAACCCGTACCGCTTGTTTATATGATGTTTTGTGTTTAAAAAACTTTTATCATTTTATTTTAAATTTTTCAATATTCCGTGTGTCCACTAGTACCTTCAAATCGTGTTGACATACTTTCGACGAGGTTTTTTTTATATATTCTGGCTCACTTTTATCCACTGCTGTCTTGAGAGCTTCAAAGTATGTATTTTTGTAGGAAACCGTCATCTTGTCCAGTTGTTCATCCAAATAACTCCACAAATTGTCGATTGGGTTCAGGTCAAGCATTTTGATCCGGTTTGATTTGAAAAACACTGTAGTTTTCTTCGCTGTATGTTTAGGATCACTGTCTTGTTGAAAAATAAAACTGATTTCTAAACCAAACCTCCAAATTTTCACACAGCAGATCGATGTACACATCAGCAGTCATAATCCCCTGATATAAGCTAAACTTCTCTCTCCAGATCATACCATGACATTTCCACATCCATGATTTATCGTCTTTTGAATTTCAGAATCTTGCTTAAGTGCATTGCCACAATTTCCCCAAACCCTCGATCGACATTTTTGTTCGAATAGCTAGCTCAAATTGACTCTAGTCCGTCCATCAAACTCTTTTCCAAAAGTCTACAGACGTAAAAGCGTATTTTTTTGTAAATTCCAACCGCTTCTTTTGGTTTCATTTGCTAATGAATAGGCGTTTGGATGCAAACAGCTCTTCAACCCACTTTCGGCAAGCCGTCGATGAACAGTACGTCGACTAACGTTAAGATCCAAAGATTTAAGAATATTTCACGACGATAATTTCGGATTCTTTTTAAACAATCGAACAATTCCGGATTTCTCACAATTCCTTGTGTCTTGTATTTATTTTTCCAAATATGCTGCACAACTCCAAGAGAAATAGAATTTTCGTAATTTCGCGGAAAGAAATGTTTTTTTTTTATGGTCGCGTATTATCAAACTTCTTACATCACGTGAAATCTGCTTTCTACACGTTTTTGACGCTTAAAATGGCACCAACTTAGAAAATTCAAGTAAAAACTAAATCTCTTCTGTTACCAGACTGTCAAAGCTTACAGTGCACAGTGGTCCGAATCCAGAATTTAGGATGACAAAAACATTTGTGACTAAACTACTGGTTCTAGAGATTTCATGTCTTCGGAACAAATAATCTGTGTCAATTGGGGCATCTTTTGAGATGGGTGCTATTAGGGTGGTTCTTATTGCTTGTACGATCTGAAAATTATTTTCGAAATAAGAAAAGATAGAACAATGAAGTGTTCCGCAAAATTGTAGTACAACCTTTTTCAAGCAACTTTGCTGAATACGTCATATTTGTAACTTTAATGGTTTTAATTTTACAGCTATTAAAATGGTGTGTGATAGGGTATCCCTAACAAAATCAGTTTTTTCGTTATAACTTTTTAAATAATTTTTTTCCGTCAATGGCGTCTTCACAAAACTTTTAGAGCTTATTGAGACGAATATTATTTACCTAGACATATTTGAGGTAGCTCATTTATTTCAAAAGTTATGAGCATTTTTAGCAAAAGTTTATGAAGATGGAGATGGAGGATCCAACCGTACTCGTGATCATAAATCATTCTCGTTGCCTCCAAATAGCCTGCAAAAACTTGGGCGTTTATTGTTGCTTAGCTATGGATAACGGCGAGAATGATACGCAATCGTTCCAATAAATCTGCATTCAAACCCGTGATCTCACAAACTCCATTCAGCAAAAACTTTTCTTGTCGCGTTGCCATCATTGGAATTGCCTCAACTGAGTAATGGCTCATTAATTCGAAGGCTCGGTCTTTTCTTTAACGATTTGTCGTCTTTCCAACACGCCACTTTCGTGTTTCCTTCTCAAAACGTCGTCATTGACCACCGATTCTTAACATTTCCTTTCGATCATGCCCATATGATCCTGCCTAGCTCTAGCTTTCCGTTCTAAGTTTACGAATGAATAACTTTAGAATACCTATCCGTTTTTCGATTTTAACATCTTTCGTTTCTCTTATTCATAAATTTTCCGAAACTAGCTAACAAAGTTGATACTGTAAATTGAAATATGTGTGACTAGGATGGCTAGCCAAACATCACACTACGTTCTCCGCTGTTCAGATGGATTGATACACGACTACATTAGAAACAACAACTCAGTGGACCCTTTGCCACACTCGGGTAGTTTTATTTGAGATTTTGTTTATCTATCTGATCTTATTTTAAAAATAGTTGCTAGGTTACACTGACCGTTTTACTTTTAATGCTACAAATAGTAGTAATATTCTCAATATTCAAACTAAAATAAAATGAGTTAAACAAAAATGACCCTTATTTCGAAAATAATTTTCAGATCGTACAAGCAATAAGAACCACCCTAATAGCACCCATCTCAAAAGATGCCCCAATTGACACAGATTATTTGTTCCGAAGACATGAAATCTCTAGAACCAGTAGTTTAGTCACAAATGTTTTTGTCATCCTAAATTCTGGATTCGGACCACTGTGCAGTGATGCCAACATTTCAGAGTTGGTCTAATTGGCTTTATCATAAAATGAGAATTTTGAAGTGCATGATTGATTTTGTCCAACTTAAAAAGAACACTTATACTTATAACAATTTCTAGCAGAATTTTTTAACAGTTTCAAAAAATTTTAGTCTCTACTACTACTACATCATGCTTAGCAAAGAAAGAAACTGAAAAAAATCATTTTAGAGTAAATGTATGATTTAATTCGTCCAGTACTGTATATCTCAACTATTTTTCAGGAACAAAATGGAAGTAGATAGTTTATTTATTTATTTGTGGCAATGAAAATCAACAAATGTATATAGTCCGAATGATAGTTTCTAAGTAAATTAAGAAAATTTATCTGAATTCTGCAACGTGGTAAGTGAAAATCGAATCCGGAGGATACTCTATTAAACGTTCTCTGTAATTAAATAACGACACTGCTGACTCCGTAGTTAGTGCGGCGTAGGTGTATTCATAGGAACTCATTGTTGTGGAAGGCTCTAGAACGAACGTTATTATTCATTTCGCTAAGAAGTGCTGGGCAATTGTAATCCCGCCACACTTGTGATGTGTCGAGTCCAATGAGAAGCTTAGCAAATTGATGTGGGTTATTTCGACGGAGAGCAAAACGAATAAAACTTTGCTTAACTGACTCGATTCCATGAACACTAATGAGGTAGTGAGGATTCCATACCACTGAGCTATATTCGAGCGTTGAGCGAACCAGTGAGAAATAGAAAGACTTCAGACAATAAAAGTCCGTGTTCTCATTACGAAAGCCAAAGAGCAGGATACTTCGGAGACAATGTAGCTGATATTATCAATATAAACCCCAAGATCTTTGATACAAGTCATTCTGATTCTCCACCAAAGCGGTAGCCAAATCTAACGGGAAGTTTCATCCGCGTTAACGTAAACAAATATTTTTCGATGTTCAAGGTCATTCGGTTGACTTGATACCACTCTGAACAAAATACCAATTGTCGTTGGAGAAATACAGCATCGTCTGCACATACTTTGGTTCTGAAAAAAATATTTAGATCATCAGCGAACGATAGCTGTGGACCTTTCAGGGCAAAATTGATATCGTTGAAGTGCAGTAGAAAGATCAATGGGCCGTGATGCAGTCTACTTTCAACTTCTGCCGGAGTCAGACCTAGAATCGTGCCAAGTGAACAACATACCACTCGTAGATCGCATTGTCTCGTGAACATTTGATTATTTTTGTCATCATGAGTAAAGTTGTCGAAAAAGCTGTACTCCGATCCAACGTCGCGGTTGTTGAGTTTAAATTTTGTTCACTACAGTATTAACCCTCAAAAAGGCAGGGGGTCTCAGAGGCCTGGCTAGTTACAGTTGTCTAGTTTCAGTGAAGTTGTAATTTGAAATACAAATGATCGAGCGTTTTGGGGATTTTGATTGTCTCACTGATAAAATGACAAAAAGAGGTTTTTGATTTCATTGGGTCTTAGGAGCGATGTTTCTTGAAGTCAGAATTTTAGCTTGCCTTATTGAGGGTTAATATCATTCAACATGTTAGCGCAAGCCGAAAGATTCGTTTTGACAACTCAAAACACGTAGTCGAAAGTGACAACGTTGGAATTATGGATCTCGTGTATATTGAAAATGACTTTATAGATGTAAGGCTTCATGACCTATCACTTCGTGCCCTTTCTGAACCAATAGCAAAATGCAATACAGAGAAGTAGAATCCGTTACACCTAATACTTGGAGAAACTTCTTCCCGGGTACTCCTAACGGCGTTTTTGTATGGAGGATGCGCCTCGAAAGACCTGTTACCTTCTACTTGACCATAAAAATTTAAAACTCACAAACTACAATCAAACAAACTACGCTATGCACCCGTGATGGACAAACTGAAGGAGTGCAAGTACTGTAACCACATTTAGTTCCGCATTCAACGACCTATTAATCATCAAAAACGGTTGAGAAATGACAGAGTTATTAATTTTTTTCCGAATTAGGAATTTTGATTCAATTTTCTTGTTTGATTACGTATACAATCAAAAGTATGTGTGTGAGCTTGAGCTTGTGCGACCACCCATGGCTGCTACTCCGTTGTCGATCTGGACTAGCTGAAGTTGCACAGAAAATAAGTAGATAATTATGCTTGGGAGTAACGAAACATCTTCCAATGTGCAACTTCTGGTAATCCTAAAGTATTGATTAATACCGGCGCCGGCCAGACCCGAACGTAGATCGCGGAAGGAAAGGGAAGGAATGGTTAGTCCGATACTTGCTTTTGCTAGAGGCCGTATATACTACTGCGCACTCCACAATAATCATATCACGGGAGGAGGATATTTTTGTTAGTATGAGTATAGAAGTTGGACCACTTCTTCTTTACCGCCGCCAGAGAGGTGATACCACTATCTGGACTAGATATCGATCCACCAAACTTATAGACCGGGGACCACCGGCTTTACTTCCCTTCCGACGGAAGACGTGACCACAGAGTTTTTCACCTCAGAATAATCTCAACGACCTCGACTGGAATTGAACCCAGGCAAATTGGAATGAGTGGCGGTCACGCTTCCCACTCAACCACCGTCGCCGTCACAATCAAAAGTGTGTGTGTGTGTGTGAACTTAAAAGTTAAAATTGGAAAAAATAACAGAAGATATAATTCTAGAATTTTATAATGTTTGACCATGTCTGACCACCCACTTAAGAGTTCAGCGAACAAGCTCCTAATTTGAAAAAAAATTAAAGGGTTGTGTACAGGACACGACCACGGTGACATTAAAAATATAGCTTTTTTATCTATCACACATATCGACACACGTTCTTGTTCACTCGCCTGTTTTCATATGTTACAATTTGCTATATACCCTCCCCATTAAAACATAATTTATTGAAGGTCTTTTAACGGTAATCTATTAATTAATCAAGTATCTCACTAGGTGATTGGCATTATTTGGCTGATCCATCTAGTAAATAGGCTGGTCTGTCCAGAAAATATATTCAAAAGAAAAGTTCCATATTGAGAGCTGTGATGAGGAAACCCACGCCCGCCAACGGAAATATACAGATTCTCCATAAAATATGAAATTTCATTTTCCATTTAAATTTTCAATAATGTACTAATGAACTTAAGTAAACAATCTTAAGTGCAAGTATTTCTTGATCGATTAGTGGTGGAAAAATGAAATTATTTGATAAATTACATTGTTATGCAACGTTCGCACTACCAGTTAAAACGGGTTTTTATGCTATCTTGGTGACATTTTTCTTGTTGCTAATTATTAAAACGTGTTATAACTCTGTAGTGTAAACATTGTATTATTAAACCAATTCTGCAGCGTTTTATGTTATATAGGTGTTTTATGTGGTAATAGGACTGACATAATTATATCTTCAGTACAGCGGTTTGTTTCATAATTTAAAACAGATTTATTTTAAAATTTAAATTAGTATACCCATCCGTATTTGTTGTATACCTTAAAACGCAATTAGAACTGTGTTTTAAATACATAGGGTAGGACAGATATTCTGACTGGTTAAACTGGGAAAACAATTTTAAGTCCAGTAACGCCTAAGACATGGCTTGAATTTGAATCGAAAAAGAACACCCACTTCAACTGCTGCTGGGACGGTAAGTTCTGTTTTAAAATTTTCCGTTGTGTGCAGTACGAAACAAAAGTGTTTGAAATTAGAAAACAAAAAGTTCTGCTGGGAATGTGATTGTTTCCGATGCAATTACACTCAGATTTTTCACGCAGGGGATACAGGCCGTGTAAATGAAAACCGCGTAAATTTAAAAAAAACGCGTTAATGAAAACCGCGTAAATTTCAAAATCCGCGTAAAAAACCTGAGTGTACTCTCCTATATAAAATACTACGCTGCTGAACAGTGTAATAACTACAGAAGCACGTTGTCAGATGCCTTACTGATAAAAAACATTTAACCGAAATATGAAAACCAATTGGCTCTTTACCCTACGCAGCTACAAAGCGCCGTAAACATGGATTAACAAGTTACAACGCACACGCATGCATAAAAATAAATATATTTTTTGCAAACGCAACACTCTTAAGCAGCACACACCGTATTGAATTAAATCCAAACCACCCCGCCCACCCACTTTGCAAATCATTCTGTGACACCATGCTGGTACCCGACAAATCCGCACACGGCCACCGCTGCCGAAAATGCATAGCGTCTACCGCTTATTGTAGTGCCCAGACGCTGCAGCCATGATCTTACCCGTTCGACATAAGAACAAAAACTGATTCAAACGGGTACGCGTCACCTCTATTTATAAACTAACCGTATATGGTTTAGTCACTTAGGTGCGAGTGTGTGCAAATGCCAATGTTACCGAAAATCGATAGCGCTTATTGCATCGCCCGGAGACGACGTTGCTCGTGTGGGATAAGAGCAACAACTGATTTAAACGGACATGCGTTGCTTCTATTTATGACTTTTCGTGTTTCATTGAGCAACTAAGCTGCCCTCTTTTGACGGCTGTGTCTGAGAAATGTGCCTCACGAATGGTATTTTTCCCGTTTTTTGTGAACTTTTTAATTTTACCAATTTCCAAAAGTCTACTTTTATTGGGGAGATATTAAATTATTACCAACATTTAAGTTAGGTGTTTCTGAATCGGTTGGTGTATGAATGATTAAAATCCATCTAGTAATATCGGAGTTATAAGCGTGCAAACCTTACATAGTTTCGTTACATGGGAGATAGTTTAGATTTTAGAATGACACCTAGCCCCAGATAGTGGAGTAAGACATTTTTAATGTCAAAAAATAATAACATTACCATTTTTTAACAGATTTTGATGATCAATAGGTCGTTAGAAGGGGAATGAAATATTATTTTTAAATATTATTAAAACAAAGATTTTTCTTTAGGAGAATGTTGAGCAATTTTCATATTATTCATGAAAAATCGCAAAATAACACGGTGTTACAGTGATTTTGTACTTTTCAATAGACCTAGTATAGTTTGTAGATCTCATCAAATGCACAACAAAACAATGTATGAAAAATGTTGTATACCCTCAAAATCTATAGCAAAAACACGATTTTTCGAAACTTTCGGCACTAAAAAAATTTTACACTGTCATTTTCAAACCGTTTCTAAATTAAGTGTTTTGGAAAGAAGAAAGAAATTACTTTTCCAACGGTATGCTATGTTATGTTCTTTTGTTAATCGTACTATGCGGTTTTGGGACAACAATATGAAAGATACCATTATGTTGCTATTTTTTCATTAAAAATATAAAAATTGCCCAACATTGTTATTAGGAAACCTCTTTGTTTTAATGAAAATTTAAGGAGAACATTTAATTCCGAATCCAATGACCTATATTTGATCAAAATCGGTTGAAAAATGGCTGAGTTATTATTTTTTTCCAAATCAGAAACCTGCTCGCATGAACTCATAAGGGGTTAGTGAGGTATTCTCTCGTACTGTAAGATGCTAAAATTATATCTTCCGTTATTCTATCCAATTTCATGTTAAAAGTTCACACACATACTTTTGAATGTATACGTAATCGAGCAAAAAAAACGTTTTTTTTTTCAAAATTTTATATGAGACCGTCTCCTTAAAAGTTCATGCGAGCAAGTTTCTAATTTGGACAAAAATAATACTTTTCCCAACGATTTTGATAATAAATAGGTCGTTGGATACGAAATTAAATATTCTCCTTCAATTTTTATCGAAACAAAGACGCTTCCTAATAAAAATGTTAAGCAATTTTCATATTTTCAATGAAAAAATAGCAAAATAATGGTAACATTCATATTGTTGTCCCAAAACCGCCTAGTACGATTAACAAAAGAACATAACAAAACATGTCGTTGGGGAGGTCATTTCTTCTTCTTTCCAAAACATTCAAAAAATTTAAAATCGGTTAAAAAATGACCGCCCAAAAAAAATTTTGTGCAGAAAGTTCCAAAAAATCGATTTTAGCTATAAATCAAGATTTTGAGAGTATATTAAATTGATCAAACGTGATTTTGTGTTGTATTTGACCAGACCTACAACCTTTGCTATAGCACTTTAAATGTACATTCAATTATTTTTATGTTGTAGCACCGTGTAATGGGAAACCGCGTCTTCACTTCTAGTCCGGAGTAAAGTTTGTGCTTTTGAGTTGAAATCCAAAATAATCTACTGCATGTGCCCAAACCGCTTTCGTCGCCTTCCGCGATTCTTGGAAACGAACGAGCAGCTTTCCATCACCAAAAAAACGCCGACCGCCTGACGGTGCGGACATACATTATCTTGGATGTTGCTTTAATCAATTCCCCTTACAGCTTGACTGCAGGTTGATGGGTTTGGAGGAAACAAAATTAATTTATATTTTCGCCACCCCTTCGATGCTTAGGTCACAAAACCTCGCCCGAACCTGTGAATCTTCGCGAAAAGATTGCGAAGATATCCATCCTCCAGGGAGAAAATCAATCACGCCTCAATCAAGGCTCACATTCGCTAGCTCTGCTCTGCTGTCCAAGTTCAACAACCGTCTGCGGGGTGGGATCCCGCTGCTATTGGCCGGGGCTTTCGGGTACGAATAATGTAAATCACTTCGCAGTACGAAGCTCCGACTCATAAAAATTAACTTGGGACGTGTAAGCATGATTGGAACACGAAAATCATCGACCGGTTCGGGGATGTGGTCATACTACAAACGGCGAATGGATCGTGTTCCGCGTGATCGGTTGTGTATCGTTATAAGGAGCAGTAAAACGTAGGGATTCTTTTATTCTAATGAGTGGAGAATAGTTTGTCGGGTCGGTTTAGGGTTTCTGTAAAGGTTTTCCTTGTCTTAATACTGTATAAAGTGTAAGTATCAGTATTTGTAAATTTGAATGTGTAATCGTAATTTAACAAATTAATTTACCTTGTCTAAATAACAGTTCAGGTAACAAACAAACAAAAACTTTTGCTTAATTCGAAAGTATTCCCAATTTTCAACATTTCTATCGAATTATTTATTACTTGAAACCAGCAGGCTTTGGTTTGACGTTACCAGCATGATCCTGAAATTAGCTTTTCCTGTTTTGGGGAGAATGCAACCGTCCGTGCGGGGCCAGCAGGTCAACAATCGGTAGAATATTTCGTTTGGTAGCCGAACTCGTGATGGTTCGCAATTCGTCGTTTTCGTCATCGGTAGACAGCCGAGGTGCAATTTGCGATTCGCAACGGCGTGCGTCGTCGGTGATCACTGAGTCGACAGGCACCCACCGGGACCGGTGCAGAAGATTCAAAACATTTAATTTACGTTGCCAAATTATGAACAAAGCTATCCGAAAGATGATATTCCCCCGTAGTGCTGGTGGTCGAAAGGATTAACGATTTCTCACGCTGGGTTCTCAGCAGAGACAGATAACTCATGCGGGGATAATGACGTTCAGCTGACAGTGATATCTTATATTTTTACTTTTTTATTTAAAAAATCTGCTGTAAATTTTTAAATTTGATTTCCGAGTGCTGGACTATACCAATCGACCAAGGCTGTGAACCATTTGACGATTTTTTTTAACTTTTAGTTAAAATTTGACAGTTCGAAAGTTATTTTCTCTTGAATGGAAAAATTTAACCGAGAGAGCGAACCATTTCAAAAGTTGACATATGGATAGTTATTTAGAATTGACAGCTGCGTTGACAACAAGTTGGTAGAGGTGTGAACATTTGAAGATATTTTAAAATTAGTTTTTTTCTTATTACATTAAGTATGACAGACATAGCCTCCAAAAGTAAACATCCACACCATGAAATATCCCAAACAAATCTTAACACAACACGTTATCGTTTCCATCTTTATCCCTTAATTTTGTGTTGAAAAATATTGACAACCTCAATTATGTACAGAAAATGTTTCCACTTTTTTATTCTGCATCATGGGCAAAATTTTAACCATCGAGCTGTCAAATTTAACTAAAGCTCTGTCAATTTTAACCATGCTCTAGAGTAGGGTTATTTTGCAAATAACTTTTGAAGTGTTAGATTTTAACTAAAAGTTAAAAATTTCACCAAATGGTTCGCAGCCTAAGATAGACGCAGTTTAGCCAGTTTCAAGGTGTACTGCAGTGTGGTAATAGATTATTATCTACGCACACTGGCGGCTCCAGGGAGGCGTACGGGGGGCACGAGCCCCCCTCCCCATTGAGCCAGAAGCTATTTTGGTAAAAAAAGTATTTAACATTTCTTTCTTTAGTATGTTAATATTTTAGAAGTGATGAACACCACATTGATTTTGATCATACTAGATGGTTCTTAGTAGTACGGTTGTCTATGATGTCGAATTTGCTTACAGTACCGATTCGCGATGATTTGATGTACGTATGTAGCTTGTTCTGCAAACTAATAAAACGCTTAATTTAAGACTTATATTTCGTGGGGTCAGGAAGTAACTTATTGTTCAAGCTTGTCGCTTTTTTGTAACTCGAACATCGTTGAAAACGTCTTGGTAGAAGTTCTTCAAATTTCAAATGAAATGGAACCCACCTCCTTTGATTGCGATTGCGATCTTTGTCACCGCCCTTGTACTCAGGGTTCTTGATAGCAATGACCAGATGAATGGGTACAACAATACTTAACATCAATCGCCACAGTGTAACTTGTTACGGAAGTATTAGCTGTCCGAGTTATAGCAGCCTGGACTAAAGATTTCGAAGATTGAGTTTGCGACTCATTTTGTCCAGGTAAAGTTGGACATCGGATAAGCTCCTTCTCGCGTGAGTGAGTGAGAATTTTAATGCCTGACTAAAACCGATATTCAGGCATTAAAATTCTCACCCACTATACTACCAAATACAAATATGTTAATATAATTTGTATTTGATACTACTAACTGTGAATTATATTATCCAATTAGAAATACTACTTTCTAGTCCAGCTTCGGGTTGGAAGATCCGGGTTATCTGTCTCTTCCTGGCAGTTCATCCAAAGTGCTCCAAAAACTTGTTTATGGTGGGTTTTTCTCTCGCAGGTAGAATTATGAAGCGCCTCGTCAATATTTATTTTGTCGTATGTCGAAGAATCTTAGCTTTCCAGAGAGAGTAAAGACGCTATAATCTGGGCTTATTAGCCAGGGCAAGGTGTAAATACCTCTGTCCCACCCAAAGGACCAAATGAGTGACATTAACCTTCTTAGCAAAGACACTCCCAACGATTTATTATATCCCCTTCAAACTGAAACGGTCGGTACGGTTGTCCTCGTTTCTTCCTCCTTTAAGATTCAAAACAATTCGTTAATTAAATTATTCATTAAATGAATAATTTAATTGCGGTCTATTTTTGAAACATCTTTAAACCCAACTCTGCACAGTAGGCCTGGCAGTATTAAAACATTTGCGACATATAAAAATATGCTTTAAATATTAATATTGACAAGAAAAACACTACAGAATAACTGCTGTGTTTTCCAGGATGCTTTTCAATACTGACTGTGTAAGGGTTAGAATAGAATAGAATAGAATAGAAATGTCCAAAAATCTTAGCTTTCACTTAATTTCCAGTGCACGAAATTTTGGAAACGAAAAACTCAAACAATATAAAAGTATATCTAACGCATTTGTGCCTATTAAATACATAAACGAACTGAATAAAAAAAAGTATAATGAGACGAAAGATGACAGTTCTGCTAATCATCTTGCCTATCAAAATAACTAAGTAGACTTGTTTTTATGTTTTTATAGCAGACTGAAATGTTTAATTGATAATATCGGGTACGTCACTGTAGGCTAGATTCTACCAGAGCGGTGGCACAACAAATGAGCTGAGAACCGGTTTTACAGTGCTGGGTAAGATGTGCCAGCGCGTGATCATGTGCCAGGCGATCAACGAAAGGATAAGTGTAGTGAGGGCCGAAGACCTTTTCTTCAACTACAGCATCATCAACGTGCATTGCCCTCATGAAGGAAGCCCCGGGGATGCCAAAGATGCAAATTAAGCATGTTTAAGACAGTCTTCCGCGGCGGGATGTTAGGCTCGTCATCTGCGACATGAACAGATGACGATGCGGCAACTTCGCTGCCTTCTTTTCCCGCAATGGTATCCACATGGCAACCTGGAGATCACCCGACCCGACATCACAATGTTCGCACCTACTGCAGTGCGATTATGGATTAGAACCACTACCTGATAGTGGTCTGAAGGTGCTCAAAACTGTCGACGGAGTACAACAATTGTTGAGCACGGACGCTGAGGCTCAACATCGAGCAGCTTACAGACGACCGTGTTGCCGAGGAATACCTGGAGCAGTTAGAGACAGAGCTACCAACGCACTACTCTTGAGGATGGCTAGAGCAACGTACGAACCGCCGTAGATAGCACTGCACAGTGGCACGACTTGGAACAAAATGTGGACTAAAGTCCAAACTTATCCGTATCGGTTCATATAGGACGTTTTTATGTAATTTTGGTACGCTGAATTCGTTTTCGATATTAAAACATCTCAAAAATAAACATTTACTATTCATTAGGGTGTCTCAAAAATATTTTTTTCTCTAAATCGTCCTTAAAATTTGTGTATATTAATTTTCGTGTGCTAAATCGTTTTTGATATTAACATTTGTAAAAATAATTTCATTATACGTTAGGGTGGCTCAAAAATAATTATTTTGTTGTGAAGGTTCAAAATTTTTTTAAAGGCATTTTTGCGCGCTAAATGTTGGTTATAAAAATAGAAATTAACTTTACTACTTATTAGAGTGGCTCTTAGTAAATATTTTGTCTTTCATAAAGATTTCTTTCAATTGTAATTTTGGAATTTATTTTCCGTATTGAAACGAATTGATTGACATCTCATTATGGGGCTTCAGAAATGACTATATTATTTTTAAGGATCCAATAAGATGTGATCGACTAATTTTGGAACGTTTAATTCATTAGTGGGTTACTTGGTATGAAAACTACATTTTCTTTCATTTTCAAAGCAAACAGCGTCTTAGTGAAATATTGATTTACATTCACTAATCAACAAGATGGTTAACGATTTTGTTTTCGCAGGTGTGTTCTAAGTTACTTAGATTGTTTATTTCATACCTTAAATAAAAATAAATCCAAAATCCTTTTTTCGCGTATATGGTTCATTTAAAAATGGTCTTATTTTGTTTGGATAATATCGCATACCCTTATATCAGTGCTATGCAAACTCGGATCAAAATAGTCTCACCTAATGACTAGAACTCAACTGTGTTCACTCAATTTGACAGTTATTGCATAAGTTGGCAAAAATAGTTCCAGAAACATTTTATGACATATTTCAGATGGTTGAAAATATTTACTGATTTTTAAACATTCTTAATTCCTTTACCACTTAAAAACCATACTTCCCACTCGGCTCCTTACTCTTGATAACTAGTAAAACCCTTGTAGATCATGCTCTAAATGCCATTTGAAAGTAGTGCATAAATTAGTGTCATTATTCTAGTTATAAAGTGAATATTCAAAATAAATGTTATTAATAACCATGCGTCTCCATTTACAGTTTTTTAAAATTTTGACTGCTTATCGCAAGTTTTCGCAAAACTAGCATAGGCTCATTGTAAAGAGAAATTGAAAAGCTTTCGAATGAGCATGGTGTGATCGTGGGCATTCACGGGCGTCGTTGTTGTTTTCGTTTAGAAGTTCGAATGCAATAAAAATTCATGACAAACAGTTATCTAAACACTAACTAAACCAACTAGTGACTTATTTTTGACGATTTTACGATGTAATTTTATCACACGGATAATTTTGGTGAAGTAATGCAACTCATAACATCAACCGTTTCTTTGAAAAACGAGAATAACCCTATGTAGTTCCTATGGTCAAATAATGCAAAAAACACTTGAGTTATGCCCTTCAAAAAGCTGTCAAAAATTCATTTTGCATTCAAATCGCCTAAAATCTAGCGAAAATGTCTCTGATGGCTCAGCGGATACGAGAAAAATACTAGTGAGAATATCGCATAGCCTTCATATATGGACTTAAGTCCGGGCTCGTCCCACTGTGCAACGGGGCCTTCCACAGTGGGACGAGCCCGGACTTAAGTCCATATATGAAGGCTATGCGATATTCTCACTAGTATTTTTCTCGTATCCGCTGAGCCATCAGAGACATTTTCGCTAGATTTTAGGCGATTTGAATGCAAAATGAATTTTTGACAGCTTTTTGAAGGGCATAACTCAAGTGTTTTTTGCATTATTTGACCATAGGAACTACATAGGGTTATTCTCGTTTTTCAAAGAAACGGTTGATGTTATGAGTTGCATTACTTCACCAAAATTATCCGTGTGATAAAATTACATCGTAAAATCGTCAAAAATAAGTCACTAGTTGGTTTAGTTAGTGTTTAGATAACTGTTTGTCATGAATTTTTATTGCATTCGAACTTCTAAACGAAAACAACAACGACGCCCGTGAATGCCCACGATCACACCATGCTCATTCGAAAGCTTTTCAATTTCTCTTTACAATGAGCCTATGCTAGTTTTGCGAAAACTTGCGATAAGCAGTCAAAATTTTAAAAAACTGTAAATGGAGACGCATGGTTATTAATAACATTTATTTTGAATATTCACTTTATAACTAGAATAATGACACTAATTTATGCACTACTTTCAAATGGCATTTAGAGCATGATCTACAAGGGTTTTACTAGTTATCAAGAGTAAGGAGCCGAGTGGGAAGTATGGTTTTTAAGTGGTAAAGGAATTAAGAATGTTTAAAAATCAGTAAATATTTTCAACCATCTGAAATATGTCATAAAATGTTTCTGGAACTATTTTTGCCAACTTATGCAATAACTGTCAAATTGAGTGAACACAGTTGAGTTCTAGTCATTAGGTGAGACTATTTTGATCCGAGTTTGCATAGCACTGATATAAGGGTATGCGATATTATCCAAACAAAATAAGACCATTTTTAAATGAACCATATACGCGAAAAAAGGATTTTGGATTTATTTTTATTTAAGGTATGAAATAAACAATCTAAGTAACTTAGAACACACCTGCGAAAACAAAATCGTTAACCATCTTGTTGATTAGTGAATGTAAATCAATATTTCACTAAGACGCTGTTTGCTTTGAAAATGAAAGAAAATGTAGTTTTCATACCAAGTAACCCACTAATGAATTAAACGTTCCAAAATTAGTCGATCACATCTTATTGGATCCTTAAAAATAATATAGTCATTTCTGAAGCCCCATAATGAGATGTCAATCAATTCGTTTCAATACGGAAAATAAATTCCAAAATTACAATTGAAAGAAATCTTTATGAAAGACAAAATATTTACTAAGAGCCACTCTAATAAGTAGTAAAGTTAATTTCTATTTTTATAACCAACATTTAGCGCGCAAAAATGCCTTTAAAAAAATTTTGAACCTTCACAACAAAATAATTATTTTTGAGCCACCCTAACGTATAATGAAATTATTTTTACAAATGTTAATATCAAAAACGATTTAGCACACGAAAATTAATATACACAAATTTTAAGGACGATTTAGAGAAAAAAATATTTTTGAGACACCCTAATGAATAGTAAATGTTTATTTTTGAGATGTTTTAATATCGAAAACGAATTCAGCGTACCAAAATTACATAAAAACGTCCTATATGAACCGATACGGATAAGTTTGGACTTTAGTCCACATTTTGTTCCAAGTCGTGCCACTGTGCGTTGATTTTGGCGATCACGAAGCCTTTTGCTCACGAGTTTTCTGAAGTTAACTCGGACCCTGGCTGAATCCATGAAATGGCTCGACCTTTCATCCATTTAATTCCCGACATTCCTCTTGCATTCCGCCATTTTCACCATCTATCACGCTATATAGATCCTCTGCGTATATGATCCATTTAGCCACGTACTCTATTCGCATATCACCCAGCAAGGCATTTCTGTTAGCCGTTTAGCTTCCGTTTTCGTGAGCTATTTAGCTTTTGTTTCAGTGATCCATTTCTCTCCTGATACTATGACTCATTTAGCTCCGGTTTCCGTAAGCCATCTAGTTCCCAGCTTTGTCGCGACCTAATCGGATAGTCCCTGGCGGTAAACACACCTTAGTCCGACTGAGAGTTCCTCGGCACCGGAATTTCTTCCGAAACTGATATCCGTTTCCTTGAGCCATTCAGCTGCCAAGCGGTGAAACTACCCTACTCTGACTGAGAGTTCCCTGGTGGCGGAAGTTCTCTCGGTACCGATGTCCGTGAACCAATTAGCTCTCAGCTTGGTCACGATACAAGTGAGCCGCTTAATTCTCCGCTTCATCGCGATTTACTCGACGTAGTCCTCGGCGGTAGACCAAGCTTCCACAACGAGCCAACCGGTAGGTACCGAGTTATGTCGCCAATTTTCACTACAAGAAAATATTCTCAGAAGATAACTTTTGCAAAAGAAACTTAGAGAACTCCATTTAAAATATTAGGCGCGTATATACTTTTTCAATTATTAATCAAATATTTCACTGGCGTCAGGTAACACCCAAGAAACAGGGAAAGATTCACAAGTCTGTGATACAAGAGAACAATGTGAACAAGAAGATTTGAAGCAAATATCCAGCTAAATTGTTTGTTGGACATTCTCTTACTATCTGTTTCTGAAAAGTTCACTCAAATTTAATTATAATCGAATCGTTAAAAAATTAATCTGAGCCATTTTTCAAGTCCCTCCATAATCCCTTAAGAAGACACTATATCTATAAATAGAGTAAGTGCCAATTTTCTATAATTACTTAATGCACACGCCTGCTACAGCATAAATGCTTCATTTCTTCGCTTGAACTCACATCTCTTTTCGGAGCGTCATTAAAGCTGGCACAAATGATGATTGCGAAAAAAAAGATAATCTGAGACTGTGGTGGTCGAGAATGCTGTCGAAATTGTTCAACGCTATGATTCGCCATAAATGGCTGCAATGATGAACATGATGAATATGACACACAAACAATAAACATTTATATGCTCGCAATAATAATATCTCAACAGTTTAATTGTTTGAAAACACGGCTAGCAATTGACCACGCGCGGGTCGTGATCGAAGGGGGGTGGGGGGGATTCAAAGCGCCCCTCGACATCGTGCTGTAATAAAAATAGCTGAGAGCTCGTAATTTTCACCTTTTTATTTCGCATTCCTCCGGCTGGCTCGGCTATCAGCCAAAAGGAAAAGATCAGTTTCCATACATAGCAATCCTTTAGGAATATATGAAGCATCACTCGAATGATCATTTGCCTCACGCTCAATCGGCAGTGCCTCTAAACGGCATTCCACCACGAGTAGCATCCCTGGTACAGAACTGACAGTTTGACCTTGATAATGAAATTGAATTGCGAATTAAAATTGCGATTTCCCGTCTACCTTTCCACGCTCGGAACAGAACCTACTCGTGTGTTTTGTTCGTTAGCACCTTCAGTCTAGTGTCGGACCTTACTGGCGATCATCGAATGGATCGAAAAAAAATAATTGCGAGAAGATCTTGCTGATGCTGGCTGCTTCTGATTGATGCGAGTGTATGCGGGCTCCCTGATGCTGGAACACGATGATGTGAAGATCAAGCTGCCTGCCGATAAGTGACCCGGTCTGTTATTAAAATTTAATTTGCTCACCGATCTCTCCCTGCGATGCTGCCGCCTGGGAGGTAAACCCGTAAAACTTATACACTGGAGCCGTGAAGAATATGTGTTAAAATCCACATTTAATATTATTGTGCCTATCCTAGGGAACACCGAATTCCAATTAAACGTTCGATGGTTCGCTCGGATGCGTTGCATTCTTTGTTGGCTGGTTGAAAATATGATCTTGGGACTGTGACCGGGTTTATGATTCTGCACAATAATGATGGGTTTAATGTACACAGACTAATCGAATATTAAAGGGCTATTGTTGATTGATTTCTTGGTTTATTGCCTAGATAATAGTGCAACCCGGCGGAGTTAAGTTCTATTTTAAGCGCTTCGTCGTTATAAATCATGCTAGGTATCGGATTTAGTATTAATCCAATTAAGAACTTCAGCAGGCAGGATCATGGCTTAATTCTGAACCTCTTCGCTAACCTTAAAGTAAACACCACTCACCTCAAGTGACGTGTCGCAGACCAATCGCTTGCTTCTTTATGGTTCCGTAAAAATTCAACTATCTTCAGCCCCATTGAATGTGGTTGTGTTTACTCAATAAATAATAGAGTAGGTACATCTCGAGAGTATGTAGCTCAAGCCATAGTTTGGAAGGATTGGGCCATTTGAAATCCAGATTCCGGATCATCAGCAAGTAGGCACCATTATGGTGTCAATCGTGATGGCACTTCACACCCGGTTGTCAGGGCCGATTGTCAATCAAGCACACAACCAACAAGGTGGTCTCGTTATAGCACCATCATTATCATCATCATCATCATCATGATCACCATCATCATCGATACGCTGTTCGCAAGAGCTCAGTCTGGTGATGCCGTGTGGGTACGTGGGTGAAGTGCGAAATTGCGGCGACTCGAATTCAATTGCAATGTACCGAACGTAACGTTCCAACGCATGTATTATTCTGCGCTTGTAAAATTGTAAAATTGTGTGGTTGAATAGTTGATATTACAATAAAAACCAACTGAGTAATTATTGTATCCCGCAGGCCTTGATGTTCTTTGGTCTGATTGCACGGTTTTTCAGTGTTAATTTATCGCCCCGGGGCCCGTGAAAGAGGCAAGATCTGCATACAATGCCAGAGCCCGTGCGCATCAGGCATCGCGAGGGCATACTGCGGTGATAATAGTGAAAATCTAAAACAGGCCACTTGCCGTAATGGGGCCTCAAACAGTATTGAATTTAGATCATCGAGTTGTCTGTGTGCTACCAAGCACCGATAGCTACCAAGATGGGGCTGGGCAATGT
Organism: Topomyia yanbarensis; assembly: GCF_030247195.1. Classification (NCBI taxonomy): domain Eukaryota; kingdom Metazoa; phylum Arthropoda; class Insecta; order Diptera; family Culicidae; genus Topomyia; species Topomyia yanbarensis. The sequence goes on along the minus strand of NC_080671.1, from coordinate 183,410,328 downwards.
GTAAACAAGCTTCATTTACACTGCGCGAGATCGAGGTTACGCTGGATTGTTGAAACAAGTGCAGACCTGACCTCGACTTGTGTGCTGAATATGTTAACGAATGATTGAATGATTGATAGGTGCTGCTCGGGTGATGTTGAAGTTGATGAAGGATTACTCTGGTAAGCGAAGTGGGATGGCTCAAACCTGGGACGTTTGCAGATGCGAACTCACTGAAGCTTGTTTTCGAGGTCAACTGATATGTGAAATCATGAAGATTATTTGAAGATAAACACAAAACATTCCAAATTGTTGATTCACACAATGTGGTAGGAAAAACGGATTCATCTACTTTGCAGTGATCTTTCCCTTCTTTTAAAATTGACTCCCTCTCCTCTCATGTCACAAATTGTCACAGATTTCTTTATTTCCCCTCCCATAGCACGTAACAAATACTCTAAAACTAATTTATATTCTTCAGTAAAACATGTTACTTAACGTTCTAGCTTACTCCCTCTCCCCCATATGGCGGAACATTTCACATTTGCCATATCCACCAACCCTCTCCCTAAAAGAGTTAAGTAGTTTAGTTGAACGTGTAGTCCCTTGTCCTTGATTTTAAGCCTGAGTTTAATACGGCTTACGAGCTTGATACCTGCCATCGCATGAATGGCTGCAGCCGGCTGCCAAAAGTGCAAAAGGTAGCCATGTTTCTTTTGAAAACCAATCACTATTTATTATTATAAACATATTAACTTTCGATCTGAATTTGCAATATTATGGTTCTTGTTGTTCGCGAACCATATAAAAACATCTAAGCAAGTTTTATACAGTAGAAAAAAGACATATAACACATATTTGCTGATTAATCCCCCTAAAAGTAAGATATTTTCATAAACATTCTGTTAAGTGATTGCATTGAAATGATGCCTTCGGTAAATTTGTAGCTCTTACTTTTACGCATAACTTTACTGAAGACATCAAACATCTATCTTGAATAATTTAAAAGCTATGGCTTGTAGTTTGTGTATTACCCCTTATCGCCCATTTATTGTTCAATATAGTAATAATCCATTTCAATAAGCCAAAGATTATTTCGATAAAAGGAATCTACAGCCACCAGAAATAATCACCGAACAATTCCAAGGTGCCTGAATGGAACAGGATCACTTATCGGTGCAAAAATTTTCATTTGCGCGAACCTTCTGACTGCAAATTTTCTAACTTATAAGCATCGGATCGATCTGGACCATATCTCGGAAAATGTGAAGCGAAATAAATAACTCTAAGTAGCGGCGTAGCCAAGAGGTGGTTGGTTTGGTTTGAAGAGGAAATGTTATTGATGCTGACTGCTTTAATTTAATATTACAATAATAATTATCTGATCAGTGCATTGATAACCGATTTTTTAAACATAATGAGGACTTTTGAAAAATTTTGGGAATGTGATCCTGATTTGTAACTCATCTATTGGTCTTATTGATTATTCAATTCGTTCATTTGAGAAGACACGTTTGCGTTAGCTTAAAGGAGCCATTTTTTTTCTTTGTTTTGCATTTTGAATTACTTAAAACTAGAGGGTTGCACATTTAAATATTATTTTGTTTTTATATAATGAAAATAAGTAAATTTTACAGCTAACTTATACATATACAAGAGGAGATAATATAATATTCGTAAGTCATTAGGATTAGGATTTTTAGAAGGGATATTATTGAAACAATTAATTGTTAACTAATCGGAACATTTTACAAGCATACTAAAACTAGAAATAACGAGAGAGAGAGAGTGGTTCAATTTTATTAAGATTATGGGGGATTAATTAGGTCTATTTTTAAGTAGGGTATTTCTTGACGAGATTATATATTGATCAACAAAAACTAGAAGGCAGGGGGGTATAAAAGGTTTGGGATGGTATTCAAAGGGGAGGAGGGGGGGGGGGGGGGGTGAAGTCCTACATCTGTGTATAAGAGACAGGAGAGAAAGGGTGAACAAGGCTGACAAGGGGGGAGGGGGAGATATTAACTTTCAGTTTCCGGCATCGAGAATCAACAGTAAGGATTACAGATTCGGACGGATGCATCATGTATTAGAACGCCGGGTGGTCTTCCTCGAGCTGGCAGGGGTTCTTCCAGACGATTTCGTAGTGCGGCTCAGATGCGGATCGGTAACACACCGCGTGATGTTGTGCTGTAGGTCTCGTGTTTGTTGGGTCATTCGACAGAGATTTTTTTTCATAAAACGTTTATTTGAAACGGCATTTGCAAATCCTTTTTTACGCCGGGTTTTTTTACATAACATGTTACAAAAGTTCTTAAGACTATCACGTTATAATAAAAATTCACTTTCTAATGCTAACACTGAGGATAATCATCATTTTGAATATTTTTATTTATACTCTATTTTCTTGAATTTCATTGTAAACTTATTGATAGTTTTTCTGTAATCTTTGTTTATTTTTTTTTCTTTTTTTATATCGTTTTATCTAACTTAACTAACTGCGAAGAAATCTAAATTGTTTGTGGGTAGCAAGGGAAAAAAACTAGAAACATTGTGGGAATAATTATATTTGAATATTTATTGTTTTCAGGAAATGATAAATGTGGCCCATGTATGTGAGATCTT